>NC_081411.1:206137243-206412243 GCF_030272615.1 Cryptomeria japonica | reverse complement strand
ACAACATCCTATTATGGATAGATACAATGATCACCAAGCCATGGTGAGATGTTACTTCAATGCCTAACTATTTAAAAGGATTTATTATGGATATGTATAATTATGATGAAGAGTATATGCATGACATATGTACCAATAGATGGAAGATTCAATCTATCACAAGTAGTGTCATTTGCCAGTGTATATGGTGAAAAGTGATGATGATAAACTATTGTAAGACCATAAAGATCCAACCACAAATAATACAGGCCCTACAATGAAACATTCACCAATACCAATAGAGAGACCTAAGATCATGCAAGTAAACAATAACAAAACAAGATATACCATTCACATGTCTATTAGGGTTTCAATCTCCATTGTCTCCTATCTCCATTGATCTTGTTTGATATATTTTCTCTTAGATTTTATATGTGCACAAGAGCTCAACAAAGAACATATTGTGGTTGATAGCTTGATCACAAGAAGGCTTAATTGAAGCAGTTGTTAGGGTTGATAATGAAGAGGGCATCCTCTTATATAATGAACACTATAAGAAATGAAGGGATAAAATTGAGAGTTGTAAAGACAAATGGTCGGATAGGATTAAAGGGTAGGTAGAGGAAATAATTAAATGATAAAGGGGGTAGGTAAGAGAAGACTTAAGAGATGTGTGACATGTGTCATGGGTAGAAAAGGCTAACGAATTAATTAAATAAATAAAGTTTTATTTAATTAATAGAAGAAGTGGGATCAATTAAATAAATAAAATATTTATTTAATTTAGGAAAAGGTCAATTTAAATAAATAAAACTATTTCTTTAAATGAGGAAAGGCTTAGAAATGGACCAATGAATTAATTAAATAAATAAGAATTTATTTAATTAATAGAAGACATGATAAAATAATTAAATAAATAAAAAATATTTATTTAATTAGATAGGACAATTTTAGGTGTCTACAACCATGTTTTCACTAATTGCCTTTATTGCATCTTTTTTGATTTTTTTGATTTCTCTATTTTTTGATTTTTTCTTTTTCTTTTTTCAATTTTTTTGTGCATTAGATGACTCATGTATAAAATTTCTTGAGATGGATGTTGTTGATAGGCTCGTCAAATAAGTCCCCTTCTAGTGAAGAAAGCTGATATGATGATGAACGAACCTAGCCAGTTTGGTTCAAATTTTCACTTCTTTTCTTGATCCTGTTGATTGCGAGGATTCTCTTTTAGTACCAAGTCACCAACTTGAAACATTCTTGGCCTTACCTTGTGATTATAGCTTGTAGACATTCATTTTTTATATGCTTTTAGGTGATCAAAAGCATGTTGATGGAATTCATCTAGCAACTCCAACTCTTACAATCTTCTTACCCTATATTCCTCATCTAGGATGAGTCCTTTCAATGATACTCTGAGTGAAGGTAGCTCGATCTTAATAAGTAAAATAGCTTATGATCCATAGAAAAGTGCATTGTGTGTGTGGATGCTAGTCGAATATGCCCACAAAGTAGGGTTTAGTTGGAGATGCCAATCACAACCAACATCATTCATTGTTTTCTTTAGGATTTTCAAAATGGTTTTGTTTGAAGCTTATGCTTGGCCATTCCCTTGAGGATAATAAGTTGTGGAAAAGCAATACTGAATATGGAATCTTTCACAAAGTTCTTGCACATCTTGGTTCTTGAAGGGTCTACCATTGTCAGTGACAATGGAGCTCAAAATGCCATAACAACAGACAATATAATTCAAAATGAAGGAGGATATTTGCTTGATAGTAATGGTGGTTAGTGGAAAAACTTTGATCGATTTTGTGAAATACTCAGTGGCTATAATTATGAACTTGTATCCATTTTAGGAGGAGGGATGGATCTTACCCACAAGGTTGAGTCCCCACTGATAGAATGAAAATGATGTGATGAACGGTTGCAGCTCCTATGCCAGTGCATGTATAAGATTTCCATGGATTTGGCATTTATGATGCTTCTTAGTAAACTGATAAGATTCCTTTTCCATTTTTGGCCAATTGTATCCCAATCTCAAAAGTTTCTTTTCTAGGGTAGGAAAGCTTGAATATGTACAACAAATACCTTCATGCACCTCTTGCAAGGTGGATTCATATTTTTCACCTTCCAGACACCTAAGGAGAATACCATCAAGACCTCATCGGTAAATTGTATCGATTGTTAGGGTGTAACAGGATTCTTGATGGATGAAGTTTCTATTGGATGTTGCTGAGAGATTGTTGGAATGATGTGTTGCCATTTATGTCCACATATTCTTCTGTGTATTTGACTGTTGAAGAATGAGTTGGTTTAGCTTGTGTATTCTAAATGAGTTGATGCAGTTTGAAGCATTTTTTATATGTTGTATGTAGATGGTTCATTCCCATTTGCAGAGGTCTATATGATGTTTTGATCGAGTTATGAGATCCTATATTGAGGTTGATATTCAATTGTTCATGTTATTAAGTATTTTGGTTTGTGCTCTGAATTGCTTTGGAATTGCTATATCTTTAGTTACAGATGTATGGGTTACATTATGGATGTTGATGTGTGTCCTCATTTTGATTGGTTCATGATTTGGAAATCTACATGCAAATCTTTTAGGTTGATAATGAGTTATGATGGTGTTCTTGAGCTCCGTTAGTGAGATGATGAGGATTCTGGTAATTTGATTTATTATGATTTTTGTGGTGCAATTCACGTTGCTTGTGAATATCTCTAGATTGTGTTTTATGCATATTGGTGGTCCACATTGATTATTGTGCATTTATTTCTCTAGTGATTGTCTTCATGTTATGTGAAATTCTTGGTGGTTGTAGCATGTTGCAGATGATCAAGGCGTAATTGTTGAAGTTGTTGCATGTTTGTGGTGTTGATTTGGGTCTAGACTATGTCTTAGCTGACATTGTTTTGTTCTGCATGTATTGTTGTAGCATATGAGGTTATTATTTTGTAATTTGTATTGAAGGTTTAGTCGACCTTAAAATATAGATTGATGTCTGGTATAAATAAATGTAATAATCATGTAAGATGTATGTCTGCAATCTCTGAGGCTATGTATGATCAAGTTGTATGTGCGAACAAGTGATTTGATCTTTTAAAAGTGTGAAGGAGAGAAGATAAGAGTTATAGAGCAGAGTGTGTGCTTAAATGGAACTATACTTAGGCATATGGAGATGCTATTTTCATAGTTTATGTAATCTGGATTGTTGTCCGAATACTTTTGTAAGTCAGTGAGACTTCATGTAAGGCTATAAGCCTTCCCTAATGGTTGTAGACTTTTTGGGTTTCTTGTTTGAGCAATGAGCTCTAGGCAATGTGCCTGAATGCATGTGCATTCCCTATTGTAATATTTTATTCACTCCTAATAGGGTATTATCTCATTGTGGGTAGGGTCCCATCGTGATTTTTCCCTTAATAGATTTTTCCATGTCAAAAATCTTGGTGTTATGTGTCTTATTGATGTGGTGTTGTCTCATGCTTTAACTGTTAATTAGAAATTTGATTTGTGGTTTAAGTTGTAGAAATCTTTTGTGCAAACTAATTCACCCCCCCTTAGTTTGCTACATTGTTTCCAACAATTGGTATCAGATCTTGATCCCCTGGAAGAAGCTTGACTACTTGAGTAGATTCGAGATGGCAACCTTTACTTTCAAGAAGGATAGTCTAAGATTTGATGCAATGAACTACACTCTCTAGAAAATCCAGATGCAATATTATTTGAGATGCATTGGAGAAGAGTACTGGAAGATTACTAAGAATGCATATAATGTTCCTCACAATGGTCCTACTACTATGGATGAGATAAAGGAAAAAAAATACAATAATAGAGCTAAGGAAGCATTGTTGAGTGCCTTGTCAGATTCTAAGATGATGAATATGATGGACTTAGAGATTTCTCATGAGATCTGGATAAAATAGGAGACCTTACATGAAGGTGATAGTCATGTGAAGATTGCTAAGTTGCAGAGCTTGAAGGGTAAATATGAGAACCTAAAGATGAGTGAAGATGAGAACATTACTTCTTTTATACAAAAAGTGAATGAGATTGTGTGCAAAATCGGATGTGTCAGTGGAGTATTAGAAGAATCTTATATTGTTGCTAAAGTGTTTAAATCCTTGCCTCCTACTTACAAACATAAAGTTGTTGCTATTGATTAAATTCAAACTATGACAAATGTGACAAAAGATGTGTTGATTGGTAAACTTACTGCTTTTGAGCTAAGTGAGTCTGGAGACTCTCTTCCTAAGATTGAATCTACATTTAAAGTTATTGTCTTTGGGAAGGAGATATGATCCAAGAGAAATTTATACAAGATTATCTAGATATGAGAAAGCGTTAAACGAGATGGAAGATGAAGAAGGAGAACTTGAGGATCTTGAAGAACTTATTTCTAGAAGATAGCCTAAAAGTGCTAGTAAGTATGAAGGAAAGTTACCTCTTAAATTCCTTTCATGTAATAATATAGGACATTTAGCATCAAGGTGTCGAGAAAGAGATAGAAAACCTAAGAATCCATTCAAGCCATATAAGCCTAAATATCAAAAGAAGTTTTGTTATGCAGTTGATAAAGGTGTGACAAATGATGAATCAGATAAGGGAAATTTAGGAGATGAATTTGTTTTCATTGCTATCAAGGAAGATGATCCCATCACTAAAGATTCTACAAGTTGCATTAATGAGGATAAGGCTTTAGATGCTATAGTAAAGGAGAAAGATGAATGGGTAATTGATAGTGGTTTCTCTCATCATATGATAGGTGATAAGAGTAAATTTGTAAAATTGGAAAAGTATGATGGTGGTATAGTAAGATTTGGTGATAACAAAGCTTGTGTAATTTTTGGAAGAGGTTCTATTTCTCTTTATGGTAAGAACAATACTAATGATGTGTTTTATGTTGTAGGATTAAAGCATAATCTTTTGACTATTGGTAAAATGCTTGATAAGGGATATAACTTGCAATTCAAGAATGACAAATGTGAGATCTTGAGTAGCTCCAGAACTGAGATTGCATTAGGGACAAATACTAAAGGTAATATCTTTCACTTGAATGTTGGTGGTAATATTTGTTTGATTGATAAAATTGATGAAAGTTTGTTGTGGCATAAAAGGGCCTGTCATGTAAATTTTGATTACATGGTTAATTAAGTTGTACTCAAGCAGTAGGAGATCTACCAAAGTTGATAAAGCTTTCGAATTTGGTATTTAAGGAATGTTAATTAGGGAAGCATACAAGAGTTAGTTATAAGAGAAAATAGTATAATTCTAATGGATTGTTGGATCTTGTGCATACTGATTTGTGTGATCCTTCTAGAGTGGGAAGCTTGCAAGGTGACATGTATTTCATGTTGGTAATTGATGATTATTTAAGGATGATGTGGGTTACCTTCTTAAGGGAGAAGTCTAAAGTGTTGGAGAAGTTCAAAATTTTCAAAGCCAGAGTTGAGACTGAGACTACATTGAAGTTGAAGTGTCTGAGATCTGATAGAGGTGAAGAATTTACCTCCTGTGAGTTTAATAGATATTGTGAAGAGCATGGAGTTAAGAGGAAATTATCTAATCCTAGGACACCACATCTGAATGGTATTATGGACAGGAAGAATAGAAAAGTTCTAGAAGTTGCTAGAACCATGATGATTGAAGGAAATGTTCTGCATGTGTTTTGGATAGAAGTTGTGAGTACTACACTATACACTCTTAACTGAGTAAATGTCAAAGGTGATACTTGTAAGAATCCTTATGAGTTATGGTTTTGTCATCCCCCTACTATTAGATATTTCAAAATTTTTGGTAGTAAATGTTATATAAAAAGTGATGAAGGAGTTCAACAACCTGGAATTCAAGAAAATCCTAAAACACCCAAGTATGTAAGGTTGAATCATTCAAAAAATAAGATTATTGGTGATAAGAATAAAGGTGTGATGATTAGGAGAAGACTTGCTGAAGAAATTTGTTTGATCTCTAAGATTGAGCCTAAAAATGTTGATGAAGCATGTAAAGATTAAAATTGGATTAAATCTATGAAAGAAGAATTGAATCAAATTGAGAAAAATGATACATGGATTATTGTTCCTAGACCTCAAGATAATAATGTAATTGGAACTAAATGGGTATTCCAGAATAAGTTGAATGAGTAAGGTGAAGTTGTTCAAAATAAAGCTAGACTTGTTTCTAAAGGTTATTCATAGATGGAAGGAATTGACTATAGGAAACCTTTTCTCTAATAGCTATAATTGAATCTATTAGATTATTTTTTGCCTATTCTGCTTACAAAGATTTCAAGGTTTATCATATGGATGTCAAATCAACCTTTCTTAATCATGTGTTGGAAAAGGACATGGTTTTCTAGTTGAAGAAAGCATTGTATGGATTGAAGCAATCCCCTATGTGAGGCCCTACCCCGACTCAGTTTGACATTTTTAGTTATTTGCATATTGAGACTACTATGGATGCTTTATTTTATGCTTTATGGATTTAGAACTTATATGATTCCATGATTTGGATCACATTGACATATGTTGATGCTTTATTATGCATGATGATTATGAAACTTTATATGTTGCTAGAATAGAACTACTTTGAAATGGAAAATGTCATTATTGGAATTGTAGGACTTCATTTTGTAAACTCCTATATTTATTATTGAATTAGTTAGTTGTAAAACTAATTAAACTATGGTTTTATTTAAGAGCTAGACTTAGATTTATTTTGAGTTAAGGCTAGGGAGAAATATTAATAATTACCCCTGCATTGGGAAGCTTTAGAAGTTAAATAATCTTGGCCTTCATTAAAATAATTTTATAGCACAAATGCTATTATGGGATTAGTTTGACCCTCTAGTCAAGTGATAGGTAAATTATTCGTAATGTTAAAATAAGCCAAGGATTAATTAGTCAGTCCCTAGGTAATTAAAGAACTATAAGAGATTATTAAACAATTAATTTTAGAGATTATATATTAAGTTTGATATTTATTGCTAAGGGAGTCTAATTATTTATTAATGGAAGATTAGCGATAACTATTTTGGGAAATATTAGCTCGCTTATGACTTAGTCAATTTCATCACCAAATTAAATTAATTATTTGATTCACACAAAATATAGTTAAGATCAAACTAGATTTACATTACTTTAATTAAGTAAGTCGTTCTAAGTTAAGTATTTTAGAAAAAAAAAAATTATTCTATTTGTGCCCAAAATTTTGGGCATGACATTTTGGTATCAGAGCAAGGTTGCCAACACTAGGAACCTTACTCCATTATGTTTCACTATAATTATTTAATTAATTAAATTATAAATTATTTTTATTATGTTATTTTTAAATTTGCTAAAATATTTCTCCTAAAATATTTATTTATTTCATTTTATTTATTTTTCTTAAAAAGGATGCCTCCAACTACGCGACAAACTCGCAAATGTGGTAGAGGCCCTAGGCGTGAATGCATGGCATGCGAAGAGGTCATTAGGGGGGAATCGGTTCCAGAAGTGAACCCAGCAGCTCCTCCCGAATGATCAGTTGACCCAAACCGAGACATCTTGGTAGCTCTATAGAACCTGATTGGCATAGTTCAGGATAGGCTTCTGGCAGTAGATCATAATGTTGAGAACCAAAACTCAGGAAGCCACAGAATAGTGGAACGGGAATGGAGTAGGAGTCCACCTCCTAATCCCATAGAGAGTTAGGCTGGGCATGAGCCCGAGTCCATTCACCTACTAGCACCACCTCCAGTCGTAGCACCAGTGTATATTGAGAGGGCACGTCGGGATCCAGGGGATCTAATCAGAGAGATTCAGGGAGAGGTACTTATCAGAGCATTTCAGACAGCATAGGGTGGATGAGTTTCATGACCTCTAGTAGAAGGGTCTTTCAATGACCCAGTACGAGAACAAGTTCTTCGAACTCTTACCATACGTAGACTACCTGAAAGATGAGAAGCTTCTTGTCAACCATTTTATTAGAGGATTAAATTCCAGCATAGCAGGACCAGTGTGAATGGCCGCTCCAGGGAGCCTTCGGGTTGCCATAGAAAAGGCTTTGATAGCCGAGGAGATTCAGGTCAGACCCCAGGACTCGAAGGATTAGTTCCAGAACCGTAACCCTACACCACAAACTTATGGGTTTCAGAAACCCCATTGGAAAGGTAACAAAGGACACACATCGGGGTTCTCCAAACCCCCTCCTCCACAGCAGTCACAACAAAACCAGAGGCAAAGGCCTCCGTAGAGTTAGCAGGGCGTGAAGCCCAAGCAGTGGCAGTCATAGGGTCAGAGGCAAGATTAGATATCTCAGGCTCCTTACACACCTCCAGCGAGGACTCAGCAGTCCTCTAGAGGTGGGTATAGTGGTTCTAGCAGGATAGGGGACAGTCTTTCCCCAGATCACAGGGAGTGCAGTTTCAGGCACGTGGTGCTTGCTTCACATGTGGAGCCATGGGACACATGGTGAGAGAGTGTCCTCAGGGTCAGATGGTAGGAAATCAGAGGATGGCAGCATCAGAGCCGACAGTTGGGGATATGGGCAAGTCCCATATGGTCTTCATAGCAGTTGACAATCGCCAGGAAGAGCATCAGGCTACGGTTATTGAGGTAGCAGGTATGATCAGAGGTAGCAGTGTATCTATATTATTTGATTCAGGAGCTACTAACTCTTTTATATCTCCATTGGTTGTGGAGTGTTGCGGGCTAGTGGCAATTAGATAAGAGGTCAGTTGGGAAGTGGAATTAGCTTCAGGGGCTAGAGTGTCAGTGGAATTAGAGGTTAAGGGTTGTCAGCTTCAGATTGGTAATACCACCACCTTAGTAGACCTTAGAGTTACACCACTCAGTTCATATGGCATCATACTTGGCATGGATTGGCTTTATGCCCACAGAGCCAAGATGGATTGTCGCCTGAAAAGGATCGAGTGTGAGGATGATCAAGGTTCTCCCATAGTGATCACTGGTATTCGGAGACCCGTGTCTCTTCGTATGATCTCTGCCATGCAGCTTAAGCGGAGCATGCGAAAGGGATGTCAGTTATTTGCCATCACCATTAGTGATAGAGAAGAAGAAGAGGAAAAGGAACCATCTATTGATGACCACCCTATCCTTAAGGGATTTTCAGACGTTTTTCCTTCAGATTTACCTAGTATGCCGCCCCGTAGAGAGATTGATTTTCATATAGACCTTGTTCCAGGAGCCGAACCAGTATCCAGAGCACCATATAGGATGACCACAAATGAGATTAATGAGCTCAAGATGTAGCTTGAGGAACTCCTAGAGAAGGGCCACATTCTCCCTACTGTATCCCCTTGGGGTGCACCAGTCATCTTCGTGAAGAAGGATGGATCTCTCCGATTATGCATGGATTACCGTCAGTTGAACAAAGTAACCATCAAGAACCGATATCCGTTGCCCAGGATCGGCGATTTATTTGACCAACTCCAGGGTGCCAAAGTATTTTCCAAGATTAATCTAAAGTCAGGGTACCATCAGTTGAGGATAGTGGATAGCGATATCCACAAGACCGCATTTCGCACTAGATATGGCCACTATGAGTTCACCATGGTCCCATTCGGTCTTACGAATGCCCCAGCAGTTTTCATGAGTCTCATGAATGGAGTATTCCACACATTCCTTGACCATTTTGTGATTGTGTTTCTCGATGACATATTGATATATTCACAGAATGAGGAGGAACATGAGGAGCACCTGAGATAGATTTTGCAGTGTTTGAGGGATAATCAGTTGTACGGCAGTTTGTCAAAGTGTGCTTTCTTTAGAATAGAAGTCAGGTACCTTGGTCATGTTATATCTAGTGATGGGATCTCAGTAGACCCGTCGAAGATCAGAGCCATTATGGATTGGCCAGCGCCTACCAGTGTGACAGAGGTTAGGAGCTTCATGGGCTTAGTAGGTTATTATCGACATTTTGTAGAGGGATTCTCTAGAGTTGCTCATCCTATTACTTCTCTTCAGCGCAAGGGGAAGAAGTTTGAGTGGATGAAGAAGTGCGGGAAGGCCTTTCAGGAACTTAAAAAGGCACTTACTACCGCACCTATCCTTGTAGTACCAGATCCTTTAGCTGATTTCATGGTTTGCACAGATGCTTCCCTAGAGGGTTTAGGAGCAGTACTTATGCAGAGTGGCAGAGCTATAGCTTTTGAGTCTAGGAAACTCAAGACTCACGAGCTTAATTATCCTACTCATGACCTTGACCTTGCAGCAGTAGTGCATGCACAGGTGGAGACATTTCCTGTTGGGTCATCATTTTGAGTTGCACTCAGACCATCAGAGCCTTCAGTACATATTCACTCAGCCGAATCTTAATGCACGTCAGAGGAGATGGATGGAATTCTTGTGCGAGTATGATTTTGACGTTCACTACATCAAAGGGAAAGAAAACGTAGTTGCAGATGCTTTGAGTAGGAGATGTCACGAGGTATACACCATGTCTATGAGCACAGATTTGAGAGATCAGATCATGCAGCAGTTGCCAGAGGATGGATGGTATTTAGAGGTTTCCCAGGCTATTCGATCTCAGGAAACTTTAGAAGCGAAATATGTGGATTATTCCTTAGAGTCCGATGGTTTATTACGCCATAGAGGGCACATCTATGTACCTTCTTCTGGGGGATTGCGGGAGTTCATTATCACAGAGGCTCATAGGGCTCCTTATGCAGCACATCTCGGGGTCAAGAAGATGCATGCAGACTTGAGGGAATTATACCATTGGCCAGGTGTGCGACAGCTCATTGCTGAGTTGGTAGCCCGATGCCTTGAGTGTCAGAGAGTCAAGGCGGAGCACCGCCATCTAGGTGGGTTGCTCCAATCTTACGCTATACCAGAGTGGAAGTGGGATACTATATCCATGGATTTCATCATTGGTATCCCTATGTCATCTCGTCGCCATGATGCCATCTCGTCGCCATGATGCCATCTTGTCGCCATGATGCCATCTTGGTGATGGTTGACAAGCTGACCAAAGTGGCCCACTTTTCACCAGTTCGTACCACCTTCACAGCACTAGCAGTAGCACAGGTGTTTTTGCGAGACATTGTCAGACTTCATGGCGTTCCACGCAAGATCATTTCTGATAGGGATTCCCTCTTCACATCTTCCTTTTGGAAGGCATTATAGGAAGCTATGGGTACCAAGCTCAATTTCAGTACAGCCTATCATCCAGAAACAGATGGCCAGACAGAGAGGGTTAATCAGGTGTTAGAGGATATGCTTCGCATGTATGTCATGGATCACCAGACCAGATGGGAAGAGTACCTTCCCTTAGTAGAGTTTGCATATAACAATGGGCATCACACGTCCTTGGGGATGCCACCCTATCAGGCATTATATGGCAGACCTTGTAGGACACCATTGAGTTGGGACCACATAGAGGACAGAGTTGCTATTGGTCCTGAGATAGTTCAGGATATGGAGCAACAGGTGGATTTGATTAGGTAGCGTCTTAGAGAGGCACAAGATAGACAGAAGAAATATGCAGATACAAAGAGGATAGATCGTAGCTACTTGGTTGGAGACAGAGTCTTCTTGAGAGTGCGACTGCATAAGAGTCCAATCCGTTATGGAAAGGGTTCTAAGCTCGAACCTCGGTTTGTAGGACCATTTGAGATCCTTGAGAGGATAGGACCAGTTGCCTACTGTTTAGCATTGCCACCTAGCCTGTCGCACATCCACGATGTGTTTCATGTTTCAGTTTTGAGGAAGTATATCTATGAAGAGTCTCATATTCTAGATTGGGATGCCTTGCAGGTGGAGTCGGACGAGCAGCTAGCTTTGGAGCCCATTCGCATTTTGGCACGCCGGACGCTAGGCCTTTGAGGTCGAGAGCTGGACCAGGTTAGGGTCTAGTGGGATTGCTATGATGAGGTCACAGCTTCATGGGAGGATGCAGCATGTATGAGATCACAGTACCCCCCCCTTTTTGATGAACTCCAGGAGGAAGTTCATGCCTAGAGGGGGAGGGTGTGACACCCTACCCCGACTCAGTTTGACATTTTCAATTATTTGCATATTGAGACTACTATGGATGCTTTATTTTATGCTTAATGGATTTAGAACTTATATGATTCCATGATTTGGATCACATTGACATATGTTGATGCTTTATTTTATGCATGATGATTATGAAACTTTATATGTTGCTAGAATAGAATTACTTTGAAATGGTGAATGTCATTATTGGAATTGCAGGACTTCATTTTGATGATAGGAAAATGTTGCTTATTTTATGAATGGTTCAATTTTGAGAATTATGTTAATTGCTTATGTGGAATCAAATTGGAATGAATGAGTTATTGAATTATTGTTGCCAAATGTATGAGTGTTTGATGTGCAATGAAATCCATGTATTTAATTATGTAAAATTGTGATTATTTGAAATTACTAATGTGTTAATTGAGATGCACAGGAAAATTATCCATGTGACCATGGAATTTATATGGATAACCAAACCTAGACCCATGTGCATTTGTTAAGCCAGGGGTTGTATATTTGGAGAGACAACACCCCGTTTGTAACGTATTTTATTTGTGAAGTAAATTATGCATGTGTGTTAATTTGATTTTATTTAATTGTGTAAACCTACAAGAGACAAATTCCATGTGTGATTTTTATATTGTATTTTATTGTGTCACTTGACACATGATGATTAGTGTCATTGATTTTGACTTGTCTCTTGGAGGGAGTTTTGCATCTACCAAAGCCATTCAGAAACATGAGTGTGGTCCCAAATTTGCCTTGGGTAGGGAGTCTTGGGAGTGGTCAACTCAGGTTTGACCCGTAGGTTAACTTCAGTTGGGTTTCTAAGGGGTCAAATGGACTCCTAGGGTCAGTTTTAGGGTTTTTCCAAAGGTCCAAAGGGTATACCTATGGGTTAGGGGTATTTTGAAACATGTGACTACTCCCATGTGACTGTTTAGTCACCTCAAAAAGTGGTTTTTCCAAGGTGAGCAAAAATTCAACTTAGAAGGTTCCTCCTAGGATAGACAACCTTCCCTTTTGATGTCAAACTCTCTTCCCCATCTTCTCTCACCTTTTCCCCTTTCCAGTTTTAGTAATGTGTAAGAGTTTGGGAAGAGAAACCAATGGGAACTCTCACCTCACCCAAGGGGTTGGGAAGTGTGTGAGAGGCCTTCTTGGGCAAGAATTAGAGACTTAGTGAGTAATCACCCACTCTCTATGTTGGAGATTATGTAACTTTTGAAATTTAGAATAGAATTTTGGTGAAGGGGTTGGTGGAAAGATTGTGTAGATTTGGGCAGCTCATCCCCATCTAAATCTAACATACCTATTGGCAGATTAAGGTTGGTTTTACTTTCTTTTGTTTATGTTGTTTAAGTTGTTTTGAAAGAAAAAAAAATGCTTGTTGAAAGAGATGTGTATATGTAAATTGTTGTAGGAGAAAAATGTAAGTTTTCATTTCTATGTTTTTGTTTATGTGTTCTTGTTTTGGGAGTGTCCAAGGACTCCTATTTTTGGGAGAGTAGGATGGCCTTGGGGTGGAAGAAGTATGACAGCCTTGGGTGAGAGGCTCTCCATATGGAGAGTGATCTCAAGGGTGTCCTTGTGACCCTTGCTGCATAGCCTTGTGTATGCATTTGGGGGTCATAAGGGGAGGAAAAATGGGCTTTGAGCCTTTGTGGGGCATAAGGTGTGGAGGTGTATCTTTTGTTGTATTTTGTATTGCCATGAGGTGGCTTGAGTAGTAATTATGGCTTGCAATCTCCCCAATGGTACTTGGTCCACTTCCACCCATGGAAAGATCATCACAAGATGTGCTGAAAGTGTAGCTTGGGATGGGAAGATGTATGTTGAGTGTTTGCCTTATTTGTTGTGGTGTTTGCTTGTTTGTAACCTGTCTAGTGCTTGGTTCTCCAAGCTCGAGGGTGGCTTCTAGTAAGCCTAGGCTGGGAGGTGAGAGCTCCATGGTCAAGTTGTGTTTTTATTGCAGGTTGCTTGGGATGGGAAAAGAAAGAATAAAGAGCTTTGTTGCTATTTTGTGTTGCAGAAAAGTTTTAAAGAAGAAAATGTATTCAATATTAGCTTGTAAAAAAAAAAAGATGTGAGCTATGTTGTATTTATTTCAAGAAAAGAAGTGTATTTATGTTAATCATATTCCTATGGAAGGGAAATAGTTGTTGGGTTTTCAAACCCATTTGTATTTTTATTTAACTTGTACTTAAATTTGCCAAAGAAATATATTTTTCCTACTTGTGTTAGTATTGCAAAAAGGGAAGAAGAAATGAATTAGTTGTATTTAAATCTTCAAAAAAAAGATGTTGTTGCATTTACATTTATTTGGCAAATGAAATTAAAATTGTTTCTACATGTTCATTTAGCTATAGTAAAGCTACTGCAATTAAAACTGTCATTATTTTTCCATTTAAAGCAGAAATAAATCTTATTATAGTAGTCTATTTCTTTTCAAAAAAAAATTGCATTTAGTTTTGGTTTATTTTGTTATAAAAAAAAAAAGAGGAATACATATTAAGATGGTGTTAGGATGCATTGTAAATGTTAGTTGCAGAATGTTGTTTTTAAGCAAACAAAAAAAAAGATATTCAACATATATTTCTTCTACTTTATTTTTTTTCCATTATATGAACTACAAATAATATTAGGAAAATCTAGTATGCATTTTAAAGATACACAAAGAGAATAAACTCAAAGAATGTCTAAATGGGCTATAGTTTAAAAAGTAGCAAAAAATATATATATTTATTTATAAATATTTTATTTCCTCAAAGGTTATTCTAGTAATCTGTTTATTAAACAAAAAAAAAAAAACAGTGAACTATTTGCATGTTAAAATTTCTAACAAAAAAAAATTGGATATATATATATTTAAATGTTCTTTTACCATATTTTAAAAAAAATACAAAAAAAGTAATACAAAAAAATTAATATCACCAAAGTGCCGAACCCCTGTGAAAACAGGGGACGGTGTGGCTATGCTCCCACTATGGCTGCACACAGTGGAGGGCTCGGCGCCGTCACTGTGGGAAACCACAGTGAATGGCACCGGGTCCCCCACTGCGGGCAACCACAGTGGTGGTGGCTCCCGGTCGCCACTGTGTTTACCCACAGTGGACGGTGCTCGGTTGCACTGTGGATAAACACAGTGCCACCCGGGGAAAACCCCCGCCCACTACCATTCACCATTTCCTCTGCCTTCCTCCCTCCCGCTGCTCCGTCCGTTCGGTTCTCTCCGCTCGGCTCTCCCTAACTCCAAACTCCCTCTCCACCGCTCCATTGCTTGGCCGCCGCTCCTCCTTTGGCCGCTGACCTGCATTCACACACACACACACTCACAAGCCCTAACCCATTATTCGGGTTAGGGCAAAATGCTAATAGTTTTAAAAAAAAATAGATGTGTATGTTATATCACACTAGCCCTAACCCTTGTTTCCGGTTAGGGCAGACATACTTAGAATTTAAAATAAGGTATGTGTTTGTGTGGGATGTTTAAAAGGGGTTATTATTTAAAATAAAGCAAAAATACCCCCCCCCCCCCCCGCTTCCTATTAGAATATATTTATAAGCATATATAAACAATTATAGGGAAATATATATATATATATATATATATATATATATATATATATATATATATATATATATATATATATATATATATATATATATATATATATATATATATATATATATATATATATATATATATATATATATATATATATATATATATATATATATATATATATATATATAAGTTGTTAAACTCCTATATTTATTATTGAATTAGTTAGTTGTAAAACTAATTAAACTATGGTTTTATTTAAGAGCTAGACTTAGATTTATTTTTAGTTAAGGCTAGGGAGAAATATTAATAATTACCCCTGCATTGGGAAGCTTTAGAAGTTAAATAATCTTGGCCTTCATTAAAATAATTTTATAGCACAAATGCTATTATGGGATTAATTTGACCCTCTAGTCAAGTGATAGGTAAATTATTCGTAATGTTAAAATAAGCCAAGGATTAATTAGTCAGTCCCTTGGTAATTAAAGAACTATAAGAGATTATTAGACAATTAATTTTAGAGATTATATATTAAGTTTGATATTGATTGCTAAGGAAGTCTAATTATTTATTAATGGAAGATTAGCGATAACTATTTTGGGAAATATTAGCTCGCTTATGACTTAGTCAATTTCATTACCAAATTAAATTAATTATTTGATTCACACAAAATATAGTTAAGATCAAACTAGATTTGCATTACTTTAATTAAGTAAGTCGTTCTAAGTTAAGTATTTTAGAAAAAAAAAAAATTATTCCGTTTGTGCCCAAAAGTTTGGGCATGACACCCTAAAGCCCGGTATGCCAACTTGGATAAGTATTTGATGAAGCTTGGATTCAATAAAGGTACCAATGATAGTAATTTTTATTTCAAGATTAATCGGAATAACATTTTGATTGTTGAACTTTTTGTTGTTGACATTATCTTTGGAGGGAATGATTATCTATGTGAGAAATTTTCCGAAGAGATGCAGAATGAGTTTGAGATGTCTATGATTGGTGAAATGAAATTATTTCTAGGATTGAAAATTAATCAATTGGATAAATGTATTTTCATATCTCAATCTAAGTATGTGATGGAACTATTAAATAAATTTGGTTTCGAGGACTCTAAGCCTGTTGGAACACCTATAGTGATCGTATGTAAGTTGACAAAGGATGATGATTCTTTGAAAGCTAATCAATACATATATAGATCTATGATTGGTGGTTTGTTATATTTGACTTAGACTAGAACTAATATAATGAATTTTGTATGTCATGTTGCTATATTTCAAGCCGATCCTAAAGAATTTCATTTTACTACTATAAAAAGGATATCTAGATATTTGAAAGGGATAGTTGATTTTGGTTTGTGGTATTCTAAGAATGATGATTTCACTTTGACTTCTTTTATAGATGTTAATTAGGCACGTTGTGTTGATTACCAGAAGAGTACTATAGGTGGTGCATTCTTTTTGGGTAAGAAGTTGCTCTCTTGGGCAAGTAAGAAGAAAAATACCTCTTCATTATCAACTATAGAAGTTGAATACATTGCTTTTCCTAGCAATTGTACTCAAGTAATTAGGATGAAGCAAATGTTGAAGGATATATGGGTTATTTATGATGAACCTATTTCTATATACTATGATAATTCAAGTTCTATCAATATCTTAAAGAATCTAGTATTGCATTCCAAAACAAAACATATATCAATCAACTTTCATTTCTTTCAAGAGAAGGTGAATGAGAAAGAAGTCAGACTAGAGTATGTATCTACAAAGGAACAAATTGCAGTTATCTTTACAAATCCTTTACCTAAAGATACTTTTTAGTATCTTAGAGAGAAGTTAGGGGTAATTGCCACTCTTAATAAGAAGTAAGATTCATGGATTTTCACCAGTCTGATGAACTTTATAGAGATATCTTGTGATCGAGATTGATGAGTGAGGTTGCTACTCAAAGGGAGTTGTCGGTGTTGGTGTTAAATTTTTTAGATTTGTGGGGAGAGAATCCTGATTCCTGAGCCTTTTTCATTGATGTCTAAGGGGGAGAGAAGCATGTGAAAAACCCTAGAGCATTTTGAGATTTGTAATTTGGGGGAGCTGGTACTTGTGATTTTGATGGAGATTACTGAGAGATAATTTCTTTCTTTGCATTGATTGTTTTTCACATTCACATGTTGCCATCAATTCCAAAGGGGGACATTGTTGGAAGTTGCTGAGAGTTTGATGGAAGGATGTGTTGTCATTATTGTCAACATATTCTTTTATGTATTCCAGTGTTGCAGAATGAGTTGATATAGCTTATGTATTGTAGATGAGCTAATGCAGATTAAAGGGTTTCTAGTATGTTATTTGTAGATGGTTCATTCCCATTTGTAGAGGTCTGCATGTTGTTTTGATAAAGTTATGAGATCTGGTATTGAGGTTGATATTCAGTTGTTCGTGTTATATGGTATTTTGGTTTGTGCTATGAATTGCTCTGCAATTGCTATATATTTAGTTGTGGAGTATGGGATGTGTTTTGGACATTGATATGTGTCCTCAGTTCGATTGGTTCATGATATAGAAATCCACAAAAAAATATTTCAGGTTGACAGTCAGTTACGATAGTGTTCTTAAGCTCTAATAGTGAGATGATGATGATTCTGGTAATTTGAGTTATTACGGTTGTTGTGGTGCAATTCACATTGCTTGTGAATATCTCTAGATTGTTTTCTATGCATATTGGTGGTCTACATTATTATTATGTGTGTTATTGAATATTTTATATCCAGTGATGTTCTTCATGTTATGTGACATTCTTGGTGGTTGTAGCATGTTGCAGATGATCAAGGCATAAGTGTTGGAGGTGTTGATTTGGGTCCATACTATTTCTTATCCAACATTCTTCTGGTTTGCATGTATTGTTGTAGCGTGTGAGGTTATTGTTTTGTAATTTGTATTGAGGGTTTAGTCGGCCATGAAATATAGGCTTATGTCTTGTATAAAAAAATGTCATAATCATGTAAGATGTATGTTTGCAATATTTGAGGGTGTGTATGATCAATTTGTATGTGTGAACAAGTTATTTAATCTTTTGGAAGTGTGGAGGAGAGAAGAGAAGTGTTGCAGAGTAGATTGTGTGCTTAACCATAACTATACTCAGGCATATGGAGATGCTATTTTTATAATTCATGTAATTTGGATTGTTGTCTAAATACTTTTGTAAGTCAATGAGACTTCATGTAAGTTAGTGAGCCTTCCCTAAAGATTTTAGCCTTTCAGGGTTTCTTGTTTGAGCAGTGAGCTCTAGGTAGTGTGCTTGAATGCATGTGCATTCCCTATTGTAATATTTTATTTATTCCTAATAGGGTATTATCTCATTATGGGTAGGTTTCCACCATGGTTTTTCCCTTAACTGGGTTTTCCACGTAAAAAATCTTGGTGTTATGTGTGTTATTGATGTCGTGTTTTCTCATGCTTTAAATCTTAATTAGCAGATCAGATTTGTGGTTTAAGTTGCAAAATATTTTTGCACAAACTGAGTCACCCAAACCCCCCCTCTCAGTTTGTTGCATTATGTCTAATAGTTTTGTTTTTGGTTCTGAGATAGATTGGGTCGAAGGGTATTGTACTTTAGATAGGTATAGATCTTCACATAGGTTAAAGATTCAAAACCAACTAGGTGGCATATGACTTGGGAATCAGGATTATCATAAGTAGGGGAAAATACTTGTTCCACTAGGAACTCATAACAATTTTTATTTTTTGGTATTTGTAGAAGAGAGGCAATGGTCACCATGGCATATGCAACTTTGTTATCCAGTCTTGGAATTTGTTCAAATTTGATATCAACAAAGTATTTCTTAAAATTATCCACCATTGTTTTGTATGGCATCACCTTTTCATCCTTTGTATGATAGTCATCATTGACCTAATTAATGACCAATTGGGAATCCCCATATACTTTTAACTATGCGATCTTTCATTCTACTACTAATTTTATGCCAGTGACCAGGGGTTCATATTCAGCTGTATTGTTTGTGCAGGAGAATATCAACCTATAAGATCTTAGGATTGTGTGCCCCTGAGGAGTAAGAAATAGGATACAGGTTGTAATATCTTGGGATTTTGTGTCCTTGAGGAGTGACAAATATTATTCCACCACCTAGTCCATGTTGGGTGTAGGATCCATCAAAGTATAATACCCATGATTGTGTTGTAACTGTTAGGACATATGTATCAGGGAATTCAATATGCATAAAAAAATCATCTTGCAAGGGCGCTTCAGCAAATTGATTTGTGATTTCTTGGCCCTTGATGGCTCTTTTGTTCATGTATAGTATGTCAAACTCACTCAATATTATTACCCACTTTGCTAGTCTGCCTATTAGAGTGGATTTGCAGAGTAGATATTTTAATGGATCTATCTTTTCTATGGGTTTGATTGTGTGGGATAAAATATAGTGTTGTAACTTTTGAGATGCAAACACTACAGCTAAATAAGCACTTTCAATGAATGTGTAGTTAAGCTCATAACCACTCAATGTTCCATTGATGTAGTAAACAAATCTTTCTTTGCATGTGAATCTTCTTGTGCTAGCAAAGCTCCCAAGGATACATCAGTTGCTGAGATGTATAAAAGAAGTGGTTTTTCTATTATTAGTGGAACCAATATAGGTGGATTAATTAGATATTACTTTGACTAATCAAAGGCTTCTTCACATATTACCTCCCATCTAGAAGGAACATTCTTGTGTAGTAAATGAGTGAAAGGTAGACATGTGTCAGCCAACCGTGTGATAAACCTTCTAGTGGATTGTAGTCTTCCTTGTAGTGATCTTTGTTAGTTATGATACTCAATGTAAAGTACAGATGCCAATAGCTAACAAGATGAGAGGGGGGGGGGGGGTGAACCATACAAACTTAAACTTCCATAAAATCAACAGATTCAACCTCGGTAACTTATACTTTAGCAACTTAACCAAAAAACTGCTAAACATGCAAACTTATGAACACATAATCATAATAACACTCATTACACTAGATTTAACATGGAAACCCAAATAGGGAAAAACCACTATGGGATTTCGGACCCACTAAGAAATATACTCTTCTAGAGTATGCTCAGTTAAAATCAAATCCTATTAAAGATTACAAACACATTGCTAGATGTGACCTGGTAAAGGGATTTCCCTCAGATCTGTTAGGATCTTCACTTTGTTAGAAGTGACCTTGTCAAAGGATTTCAAACACTCACTTAGAATGTTACCTCGCTAGAGGGTTTACAACTAAGACTGTTAAGTCCACTCAGTTAAGAGATTTTCTGTCAATTACAAAATAACAATAATAAAAATCTATCTGCAACTTCACATCTAAAATGATAAAGTAGATTCTTATTTGCTCAAAACAATATAGTCATAGGACTTATCTTGTCCGTCTGCTGGGCTCTCTACTTTGTTATTCAAATAGGTCTTCAAGCTGCTGTGCTCTGTAATAACTATGTAGCATCCCTGTGCATACACTTGCCTGCATACATTGTTTATCAACAATTTCTTATTTATAAACAATTGCTAACCGCTAAATCTCCTTGATCAAATTTCCCATGATCAATCTTAGCCATTAGATCTTCAAACTTGACCAGGTTCAATGTATCTGTCCGATCTAAAAATGTTTTACCTTACCTACGGACTTGCATTCCCTTCTTGGAACTTGCATAAGGTTATTGCAGTTCAATTTGCGTTGTAGATCTTCGTGTTGATTTTCCTTTACCATAGATCCTTAACAAACTTCATGTACGACATACCAATCATTTATACATCTCTAGCTAATCATTGTCCTTCATTAAATAATGCTTTTATCTATCCCATGCACATTGTCATAACTTGGTAAATACTAAAATTTATGCGGTACACATTTCACCTTCATTAACCGATATTGATAACCTTACGGTTTACCGACTAGGTTCTTTAGGGTTTACTGACTAGGTTATTTGCTCAGTGGCATAGTATAGTATTAACCTTACAATCAACAACATATGTAGGATATCAAAACAATTTAAACATCATGATCTCATCATTGTCTAACTCGGTAATAGTTTCCCATTGAATAACTTATTCCTCCTCTTTATTCATCACATTCTTTTTGTGTCTTTTATCGACATCTTAATTCTCTTCTAATCAATCTTCTCAAGATATGGCAACATCATACTAAATCAGATAATGAATTTCTTGACATCAAAGACAAAATAATGTTATAAATATAGTTATCACCCTTCTTCAGTTATATCAATAATCTTCTACAACCTTCTCAATATCCTTATTGAATATCAACAATCTTTATTACTGTAATGCCAAAAATCTCTCCCTTTGGCATTGATGGAAAAACCAACAATTAAATGCTAATACCAACAAGATATTCAAATTGAGTCAGATTCAGATTGTTGTTAGACTTCTCCTGTTATCCTTGATCTGTTGTCTTCTAAAGTCTTCTCCATTTTTCATTAGGCTTCTAAGCTATTGACTTACATTTACTTGCATTTAGTCTTTTCCGTGCTATAGTAATCTCCCCCTATCATTAGTCTTCTATTATTTCCATCATTCAGGGCTTTTACCATTCAGTCAACCATTTAGTCTTCTCCCCCTTTGACAACAATGCCAAAGAGTAAAAGAACTAAATCATGATTTCTTCCTCTGTGAAGTGATTTTCTTTGTTGTGTAGCATCTCAGTCTCGGTCAGATCAACTTGTCTCTATTCACTTTTTCCTGCACACCTTTAGAAAACCTTCTAAAGTGCATAAATCAGCATCAATCCACATATAATATTCTATAGATTCATCGAATTGATGCTTTCACCGAACTCAATCAGTGAGTAGAAGATAGGGGTAGGACCCCTAACTTGCTTCTGAGATACTCAAAAGTGTCCCTTTGCAGTGGCTTTGTAAAGAATTCTATCAATTGCTCCTTTGAACTGATATATTCCAGCACAACTTTCTTTTCTTGAACTTCTTCTCTGAGATAGTGATACTTTATAGATATATTCTTTGTCCTAGAGTGCATTACTGGATTCTTTGAAATGTTAATGGCACTAGTTGTAGCGTCCTAAAATTGTGACACTTGCAATTTCGACCGCATTTGGGTCTTCACGATGGCGACGCAACACTGAACCTGAATGGAGACCCCGAAACTTGCTCACAACACCAAAAACTGCATTTTTCCAGCACCCTGGCCTGATCCTCCTTGCACCCCATTGTCCCGGGAGGTGGGACCAGAGCGCCCAGCGCCCTGGTCCTTCAGGACCAGGGCGCCCAGCACCCTGGTCCCCCAGGACCATGGTGCCCAATGCCCTGGTCCTTGGCCCTATTTTGGGCCCGGTCTCCTATGGGACTTCGGGCCTTTTTGTTTGCAAATTGGAAAATAACATTTCCTAGACGGCCTAAGGTCGGGAAAATTAGTCTTTTAACCCTAATTGGCAAGTATATAAACTACATTTCCTCTCCCATTTGAGGAGGTCAAAAAAAGGAAGGACATATGTGTACAAGACGTGGAAACTCTATTCAAACATTCAAGCATTCAAGCATTCAAGCATTCCTTCAAGCAATTGATCATTCTAAGTCTCCATTCAAGGCTAAGTGTTGCATTCAAGACAAGGATTCAACCATTGAAGAGGAGATCACATATTACAACATACAACATACAACATACAACAACATCTATACCTTCGCATATAAGGATACAAACATCCTTACAACAAGGTATTAGTACTTGTTTTACATTACATTTACAGCATTTCTCATTTCTTGGTTAATTCCAAAACCGGGGTTTGACCTAAGGGCAAACCCCTAATCCCTAACCCCCCAATCGTCTTCGCTTTTCTGTGTGTAGGTTGCAGGTACGCGGCTAAAATTGAAGATCTGGAATCCTTGTGCAGAGACGAACAGATCCCCCTTCGTTTCGCGGATTTTTCGGAGGACTGTGTGCACATCGGGTGCCATCGTCCCGTCAACTTTTGCTCAAATTTGCAGGACAGTGCCGTCTCAACATTTTACTGCTAATTCCAGGTCCGCAGCTTCATCCTATATCCCTATCTTAGTTTATAAGTGAATCTTTCTCACTTTCTATGTATTCCTAGCTTAATCTTTCTATCCACATTTCTTTACAAAGGAGGGTATCCTTGCTATCACAACCCTTGAAACTCATTTAGAATCCAATCTTGCATTGTGTGGGATTGGATCTTGTGGGTTTCAACCCCTCTTTTGAATGTAAAGTCTCCCCTAAGTGAAAACCATCAACCCTAGTGACTCTCCCTTCTCTCTCCTCGGAGTTGGGGAGGGGAGAATGACTAGGGTTCGATTTTTCCGCTTTACATTTTGGTGAACCCAACGTGAATGTCCTTTCAGATTATTCATAGTTAGATCTGAAAATTGGATTCCTTGATTACATTTCCATGTTTGATCTTTTGCAAAATTTTAGAGGTTAATTGCATAAAAACCCTAAATTTTCTTTTTAAGTAATTAAACTTGTGAAATGTTTAATTGTTAAATGCTTGTTTCAGATCTGCCCTTCTATTACAAATTGTCAATTCATATTTGTGCTTTAATTCTGAAAATTAAGTGGTTAAGTGTCAAAACCCTAATTTTTGAAACCCTCTTGATTCAACCTTTGTCTGACAATTTCATTGATCAAAACATTTCCAAATCAGCTGTAACTTTGGATTCTGCAATAAAATCATAATATCTTTCATCCCTGAAAATTTGGAAAAAAGTTGCGAGGACCGTGTGCACTCCGAGCGCCATCGTCCCCGACATTTTTTCTGAAATTTCAGGAGCTAGATCTTACTGTATTTTTCTGCTAAAATCTAGAATTTTGGCTGATTTTGTCAATTATAACACCTTCAAAATTACAGTCAAAGTTGGTCTAGCGATTGCTTGGATTGAGGCTTCTAATCATTCAAAAATTGTTGAAATTAAAATTCATATCAAAATTGTGTTTCTTACTGTCCTAAATCTGAAAAGTGTGTTAGCATTCATTCGAAATTTCAATGCTTTATTCAAATTTTTGCAATTTGTGACTTTTGAAATTAAGTGCTTAATTACAACAACTTTGATTTCCGCTTTCAAAATTAAATTTTGCGTGAAATTGAGTCAACTTTCAAATTTCAAAACTTGCATTGCTGTTGGTATTCCCTCTAAAATCATAAAATTCAAAATTTCAGTTTCCCTGTCTTTTTCAAAATTCAAATTTTGCATTTTTCGACAATCTTGGTAGGGTTCAATTTTGAGATTGCAACTTTAATTGACCTATCTACAGATCATAAAATCACTCAATTTTTTCAGGTTAGCTGTAAAATCATCATAACTTTCATCCCTGCAAATTTTGAAAAAAGTTGCGAGGACCGTGTGCACCTCGAGCACCACGGTCCCGGACATTTTTTCCGAAATTTCGGGAGATTGTCCTGATTGTATTTAACAGCTTAAATCTGGAAGATTGGCTGGCTTTACTGAAATTTGCTACCTCTAAAATTCAAAATCTTCTCTCTCTCTTTAGTGCATGAGTTTTACAACAATAAGCCCTACTTACACTATTCCCGTTAGACGAAGCCTTAGAATTAAGTCTTTCCAAGGTTTAATTACTGAGGAGATGGAACCTAATTTGAATGGCCTTTTTAACGAGGACATGGGTAATTCCTCTAATCCTCTTAATGATGAAGAAGCTCTCCATGAGGTTTCTGTAGAACAACTTTCAAAATTGGATAACCAATTTGATGATTTTCGACAATGGATGTCTCAAGAATACCCTGATAGTCAAGCTCTTCCTTTAATTGAGGGTCTAAAACGTATGCTTCAAAGTGATAAGAATGGAATTGATATTTTGCGTGGTATTTCACACATTGTGGATTCAAATGTGATGCCTATGAAAAGTTGTGCCGAAACCTTAGGTTATACACAACTTCCTACTCAAGACAATCATTCTATTCCTTTGATGACTTCTATTGCTAGTATACCTACTTTTACATCAAACATAATGACTACTTCAATACAAGACATTCCTCCTATGATCACTAATCATGGGGGCAATCCTTCTTCTTCAATTAACCCTCTTCCTTCGTTCAATCCAACTTCTTCATTCATTCCTTCAGTGAGTGTTCCTATTATATCTCCACAAATGAGCACGACGCAAGGGGGCAATTCATTTAACCATTCCATTCCTCCTTGTAGTGTTCTTCCTGTCCAATCATCTCCTATGACTAAATATCATAGTGTCCCACCACCTTACTCTCTACCTTCTTTCAATAACATAACACCTCCATCACAATCTAACACGTCTAATATGAACTCTTCGACTGAAGCGACCATTAACAATCTTGCACAAATTGTCTCTTCTTTACAGCAACAAATTGCCTCTATGAATCAATCCAAGTTTAGTGTGCCCACATTTGATGTTGTGAGCCCACTTTCTCTTGATATTGTTTGAGCTATTCCCCCTAAACATGTTGAAATTCCACATTTGGAGCTTTATAATGGTAAGGGTGATCCTCTAACACATGTTAAGACCTTTCAAACAATATGTACTAATTTTGCTTATGACCAAAGGTTGCTTGCAAAACTGTTTACTAGAACATTAAGAGACAAAGCCCTACAATGGTATTGCTCATTGCCTTCCTATTCTATTACTTCTTTCGAACAACTTGCAAATGCTTTCATTCAACAATTTCAAAACAATATAAGTCCTAAGGTTACTTTGATTGATTTAATGCATTGTAAACAAGGTGTTAAAGGAAAAGTGACTGATTTCATTGGTAGATATAAGCATTTGTATGCTCAAATTTCTTTTCCAGTGCCTAACAATGATATTCAAAGAATCTTCATTTCTAATTTACAAAAAGACATTAGAGAAAAACTCCTGTTTTCTGAGTTTACTTCTTTCCAACAGTTGTGCGCAACTCTTCACAATTATCAACTGACTGTGAGTCAAATGGAACAATCACATCCTATGGCTCTGAGTGATAAGGTTGATAGTAGTCAACAACCATTTGGGAAGTTTAAACCGAACAGAGAGTCCATTAAATTCAATGAAAACATCATCAACAACAATGTGAATACAGCATCAGGTGTGTCTCCTATTTCTAAGTTTTTCAAGAAAGAAAGAAAGTTTACTCCTTTGAATGAATCATTGCATAGTATTATGAATAAGTTATTGGAACAGAATGTGCTTACTCTTCCTCCTATAAGGCAAATTGATCCTGCAAAGATTAATTCACCCTATTTTGATAACAAATCTTTTTGTCAATTTCATCGTCAACCTGGGCATGATACTGAAAAATGTTTTGCTTTAAAGGGGAAAATTCAAGATTTGATTGATAATAATACTATCTCTGTTTTTGGTGTGAATGATAAAGGCAACAAATCTATAGCTCTTCCTAACCAAAATCTTCAGATTTTTACTGATCCATTGCCTTCTCATACCTCTAATGTGATTGATACTACTGATTCCTCTGTCTCACCTGATGATCTCGTGTCTATGACTCCGAATGTGATTAATTTTGTGGAGCAACAGAAAATCCCTAAAGAACCTTCCATCACATTTGATTCCAGTGAAACTATCAGGGCACCTGATGGTCCTTTATATATAGTTGCAAAAGTCAAGAACACACCTTGCCGTGGAGTGCTTATTGATCCTTCTTGTATGGTTAATGTCATTACTGAAGAGTTTCTTTTTACTTTGCAATTGAATCAAGTGATCTATGACAAAACAAATGTGGTTGTGAAATTATTTGATGCATTTTATTCTGTTGCAATTGGTTCTATTACATTACCTATTGAGGTCCATAACAAAACCCTTGATGTGGACTTTGCTATTATTCCATCTTCCGAACAATTTTGTGTGAAGCTTGGCTATCCTTGGCTATCTTCCATGAAAGCTATTGCTTCTCCTATTCACAAGTGTTTGAAATTTCCCCATAATGGTGAATTTGTTACTCTCAATCATAGTCTCTTTAAACCAGCTGAAAGAACTTCTAGCGTTCCTATTGATTATTTTTGGCCTAAACAATTCCAATCTCTTCCTCCGCAAAGTGATCATCTTTTCAAATCTTATCAAAAGTGGAAAAAAGATATGATCCTATCTCTAAGTGAACCTATAACACCCAAACTTGACATTCCTATCATTCTTGAGAAGGAAGTTCTTCCTTTGAAAGATAAAACTAATGTCTTTCCTCAAGAAGATTCCCAAACCATTCCTATGGATGTGACTATGCCTATATCTAATAAACTTCCTAAAAGTAGACCTATCCCTCCTCGTCATGATGGACTTGGTCTCCTTCCTAAACCAAATATTCCTCCCTTATATGGAGCAGTTCCTCCTCCTTCCTCTTATGGAGAGAAGAGACCTTCCTCTTCTCCTATTATTCAACCTAAGAGACCACAACCTAAACACCCAAGTGATAAGGATGAGAACATTCCTCCTCCTCAATCTTCTCAACTTCCTACTAAGACTAGATGAAATCGTTTTGCACGTGAATGCCGACGAAAGCGTCGTCTTAGAGCTCAGGCAGCTGCTTCTCAAACTTTGCAATCCCCAAAAACACATTCAACAAGCATTATTCCATTTTCTCCTCAGCCGACGATTGAGCCGAAATCTCCTAAACATAAGATGCATGATGGTCTTGATCCTGTGCGAGTTAAAGATCCTATTTTCATAAATCTTGATGATGATGATATAGATGAAAATGTTATTCATGATGCAAATGTTACTCCTGTTCATTCTGATAGTGAATATGAACTTGTTGATGTTGATAACCATTTATCTAACGCATTTTCTAAAGCACTTATCCTAGCTCCTAGACAAGAACAACGTGGCTCGGAACATGAACATAGCCCTTGTTTGGATCTTGTGATAGCTCCATCTGCTGTGTTGGATGTTCCTCCTCTAGCGTGTTTCCTACCTTCCCGAAATATTGATCAGCAAGATCGGGGGGTAGATGACGTGCTAGACTAGTTTCATTAGCATAGCAAATTCTCTCCTCCTCTCTTTTGTTACTTCTTCTATGTGTTATTCTCATTCTTCTATTTGTTGTCCTTAGTGTCGTCTACTTGAGGACGATGCAAAACATTGAGATCTCTTGGTCTCTCTCATGTTGACTCAAAAGACACATGTGTTCCCTTCTTCTAGGTGACCTTCCTTGATTGGGGAATGAAGAACAATTATGCATACATACATATGATATACATGAATGATCATACAGCATACTGACCCCGAGGAAAGCGAAGTCACCTCGTGCTTTGTGTTTTGTGTCTATTATCCTTGGGCTTATCTCACACTTGGGAGCTAAATCCTTGTGATAACGTGCTCCTTCTCATTTATTATATGTATCACTACCTTAAAGCAATCACCCCCGATGAGGCGTGTGCGATCGCTTTAACGTAGGGGGGCATACATCCCATTCATATCTTTTCAAGATACTTGAAAATTTCTTGGCAAATTTAGCCTTGCCTTGAAAATTTTTGATATCTTTCTTGCATGACTCATAGTGAGGGAACCTTACTACTGACAGTCATGGTTCTCCCTCATGATCTTCCCTTTTACTTTGTCAATCGAAGTCATAAGATCCTTAGTCCACTGGGGGCTTGGTGTATCTTGCCTCCTTGACGTGGTGAAAGTTTTTCAATGTTGTTTCCTTGTACTTTACCGGAAGTATGAGCGTACGCGTATACTCCCGCTAAAGTGGGGGCTAAATGTAGTGTCCTAAAATTATGACACTTGCAATTTCGACCGCATTTGGGTCTTCACAATGGCAACGCAACACTGAACCTGAATGGAGACCCCGAAACTTGCTCATGACACCAAAAACTGCATTTTTCCAGCACCCTGGCCTGATCCTCCTTGCACCCCGTTGTCCCGGGAGGTGGGACTAGAGCGCCCAGCGCCCTGGTCCCTGGCCCTATTTTGGGCCCGGTCTCCTATGGGACTTCGGGCCTTTTTGTTTGCAAATTGGAAAATAACATTTCCTGGTCGGCCTAAGGTCGGGAAAATCAGTCTTTTAACCCTAATTGGCAAGTATATAAACTACATTTCCTCTCCCATTTGAGGAGGTCGAAAAAAGGAAGGACATATGTGTACAAGACATGGAAACTCTATTCAAACATTCAAGCATTCAAGCATTCAAGCATTCCTTCAAGCAATTGATCATTCTAAGTCTCCATTCAAGGCTAAGTGTTGCATTCAAGACAAGGATTCAACCATTGAAGAGGAGATCACATATTACAACATACAACATACAACAACATCTATACCTTCGCATATAAGGATACAAACATCCTTACAACAAGGTATTAGTACTTGTTTTACATTACATTTATAGCATTTCTCATTTCTTGGTTAATTCCAAAACCGGGGTTTGACCTAAGGGCAAACCCCTAATCCCTAACTCCCCAATCGTCTTCTCTTTTCTATGTGTAGGTTGTAGGTACGCGGCTGAAATTGAAGATCTGGAATCCTTGTGCAGAGACGAACAGATCCCCCTTCATTTCGCGGATTTTTCGGAGGACCGTGTGCACGTCGGGCGCCATCGTCCCGTCAACTTTTGCTCAAATTTGCAGGACAGCGCCATCTCAACATTTTACTGCTAATTCTAGGTCCGCAGCTTCATCCTATATCCCTATCTTAGTTTATAAGCTAATCTTTCTCACTTTCTATGTATTCCTAGCTTAATCTTTCTATCCACATTTCTTTACAAAAGAGGGTATCCTTGCTATCACAACCCTTGAAACTCATTTAGAATCCAATCTTGCATTGCGTGGGATTGGATCTTGTGGGTTTCAACCCCTCTTTTGAATGTAAAGTCTCCCCTAAGTGAAAACCATCAACCCTAGTGACTCTCCCTTCTCTCTCCTCGGAGTTGGGGAGGGGAGAATGACTAGGGTTCGATTTTTCCACTTTACACTAGTATTATCACATAATATAGTTACTAGCTTGGTAACTTTCTCATTTATACCTTCCAACAGTTGTTTGATCCATGCTATATTGGTACAATTCAATGCTGCAACAACATATTCAGCTTCCGTTGTAGACTGAGAAATACATCCTTGTTTCTTGCTAAGCCAACTTACTAGTCTTTCTCCCAAGAAGAAAGCTCCACCACTTGTGCTTTTCCTGTCATCTATGTTGCCTGCCCAATCAACATCAATATAAAATTTTAAATCAAAATTATTCCTCTTTTCATATACTAAGACATAATCTTCAGTGCCTCTCAGGTATCTAAAAGTTCTCTTGATTGCTATCATATGGGTTTCCTTGGGATCTACAGAGAATCTTGCTACAATACCTACTGCATGTGCTATATCCGGTCTACTATGCACAAAATATTGCAATTTTCCAATCATAGATCGATAAAGTGTCTCATCAAAAGATGCAGATTCATTATTCTTTGATAATTTATAGTTAGTAGTCATAGGAGTACTTACTGGTTTAGAATCCTCCATTCCAAATTTCTTCAAGATTTCCTTTATGTACTTGGATTGAGTAATGAAAATCTCATCTTTCATTTGCAATATCTGTAAACCTATAAAATACTTTATCTCACCGATTAGTGACATCTAAAATTCTTTGCACATTTCATTTCCAAAGTTCTTGCATAAGGACTCATTACCACAAAATATAATGTCATCAACAAATATGGCTGAGATCATTATTCCATTATCCTCATCTTTCTTCATATACATATTGTTGTTTTCACTTGTCCTTATAAAACCAATCTTGATTAAATAAGAGTGCAATCTTTCATACCATGCTCTAGGTGCTTGTTTCAAACCATATAAGGCTTTGTTCAGTTTGCATACCTGATCTTTACTCCTGTCTTCAACAAATCCTTTAGATTGTTCAATGAAAACTTCTTCTTCTAGTATACCATTCAAAAATGCAGATTTAACATCCATTTGATATACCTTGAAATTTTTGAAAGCAGCATATGCCAACAATTTTTTTACTCCCTCAAGTCTAGCCACAAGTGCAAAAGTCTCACCGTAATCTATTCCTTCTTCTTGAGCATAACCTTTGCAAACTAGTCTTTCTTTGTTGCGAATGACCTCACCTTTTTCATTTAGCTTGTTTCTGAAAATCCACTTAGTACCGATTACATTTTTGTCCTTTAGTCTTGGGATTAGTGTCCATGTGTCATTCTTCTTGATTTGATCAATCTCTTCTGTGATAGCATTTACCCAATCTTCATTGTTAAATGCCTCTTTCACTATTCTCGATTCAAATTCAGAAATTAGACATGTGTTCAGTCTCAGTTTGTTTCTTGTCATCACTGGATCATCTTTATCTCCTATAATCTGACTTGATGCATGATGTCTTTTGACATATTTGGCTAATATAGGCTCGGTAGGTTCTATATGATCTTCTTCATCACTCGGTAACTAGACATTATCTTCATTTTCTTCAGCAACATTCTCGGTAGGACTTCTCAGTTGAACATAAACAAATTCTTCATAATATTCTGGTTCTTTGGAATTTCCTTCATCATTTCTTTTTGCAAATTCATCAATTTTCACATTTGTACTTTCCACTATTTTGTTAGATGATTTGATCAGACATTTAAATGCTTTACTTCTAGAAGAATAACCAAGAAATGTTCCTTCTTCACTTTTCTGATCAAACTTTCCATTTCTGTCATCTTTGTGAACATAGCATCTACTTCCATAGATTGTAAAGTAACTTACATTAGGTTTCTTGTCATACCAGATCTCATATGGTGTCTTCATATTTCCTTTCTTCAGTTGAACTTGGTTCAGGGTGTAAACTGCAGTGTTGATTGGTTCTCTCCAAAATGTTTGAGGTACCCTCTTTTCTATCATCAGGGTTCTTGCACAATCCATAATTTATCTATTTCTTCTCTCGACTATCCCATTTTGCTAAGGTGTTCTTGGTGCAGATACTTGCCTCTTTATACCATGATCATTGTAGAATAAGTTAAATTCATCAGAAGTGAATTCTCCTCCTCTATCAGATCTAAGACATTTCAGTTGTCTTCCTGTTTCATTTTCAACTCTTGCCTTGTACCATTTGAACATTTGAAAAGCTTCTAATTTCTCTTTTAAAAACATAACTGACATCATCCTTGAGTAATCATCCACAAATAATATGAAATATTTATCACCATAATAACGTTGAACTTTCATATGACCACAAAGATTAGTGAGTACTATATCTAAAATTCCTTTAGAGGTGTAAGACTTACTTGTAAAGCTTGATCTTGTCATATTACCCATCTGGCATCCTCAGCACATAGCATTCTCAGGTTTTTCAAGACTCGGTAGACCTCTTACTTGGTGCTTCTTACTTATTTTGATCAGATTATCAAAATTTACATGACAAAACCTTTTATGCCATAACTAGGTATCATCTATCTTTGCATAAAGACACTTGTTCATAGTTGAGTCAAGATGAAATGTATTACCTTTTATTTGTGTCCCGGTAGTAGCTAACTTTCCATGCTTGTCATGAACTTTGACAATTCCTTTCTGAAATTCTATTTGGTATCCTATATTGTTTAGCTATGCTACACTCAACAAATTGTATTTCAAACCTTCAACCCAGTATACATCATCACATTTAGAATTGTCAAGAAGTGTTATAGATCCTTTACCTTTTACCAGACATGGTGCATCATTACCAAATCTTACATAGCCTCCATCATAGTCTTCTAATTTAACAAACTTGTGTTTATCACCTGTCATATGATGTGAGCATCCACTATCTATGATCCAAGAATCATTATTATTTATGTGAGTTATTAGGGCTTTTTCTTCATACCTTTCTTCATCAGATCCATCTTTAATAGCCACATAAACAACTTCCTCAGTATTAGTTTCATTAGATTTGTCATCGTTGGATTCCTCATCTACTACTAGACATGTCTTTCTATCTCTCCTTTTGAAGTCTCAGTGTCCTCTGTATTGGTTATCTTTCTGCCTATTATCTCAGTATTCTCTCTTTTCACTAGATTCTTTGTTAGGGCAGTTAGAAGCCATATGTCCTATTTTATCACAATTGAAACATTTTAAAGGTAGCTTACCTTTATACTTACCTTTTCCTCTCGGTAACCTTCTCACTAATAATGCTTCAAATTCTTCTTGCTTCTTGATTTCCTCATATAGTTTGTGCACTTTTTCCATGTTCATGCGAAATCTTTCACTTGATTCACTATGATCTCCTTCAGAGTACTTACTCATTCTATCATTGTAATCATTAGATTCACCAATATGAAAAGAAATGAATGCAGATTCTACTTTATTTACCGAAGACCCACTATTATCAAAATTACTTAACTCAAATGCATGTAGCTTACCAATGGTAGCATCCAAAGAAACTGGCATGTTAGGTATAGACCTCAATTCATTGATTGCAGAGACTCAAATAGCATAAGCTGGTAGAAGGGTTCTCAACAACTTACTTGTTATATCCTTTTCTTCAATAGTTCCACCTGCTCCTTTAATTTGATTGACAATCTCCTTTAGTCTTGTACTATATTGGGTTATGTTCTCACCTTCATTCATCCTCATGGATTCAAGTTGTCCTCTTAGACTATCTACTTTTTCTCTTTGAACATGTTCATCACCTCCATACACAGATATGAGTTTAGTTCACATTGCTTTTTCATCATTGCAACCTTCTAGATCATTACACTCTAAGTCCGTCAATGTTGATGTTATTTCAATCATAGCTTGAATATGTTCTTTCTTTGCCTTAATCTCTTCCAAGGTCATAGGGTTGGTGTTCAGTGCAATGTAATCATTCTCCAGATAATATGTTACATATTCTCCAATTCCTGATAAATGTAGCTTCATCCTTTTCTGCCATGTGGAGAAACTTGACTTGTTCAGCTTCGGTGCATCCCTTTTATACATCTTCGGATCTTTGCCTCAAGTACCTTTAAAATTTTTCTTCCGAAGTCCAAATCTCTGATACCAATTGTTAGTTCTGATACTTAATGTAAAGTACAGATTCCAATAACTAACAATATGAGAGGGGGGGTGAATCATACAAACTTAAACTTCCATAAAATCAACAGATTCAACCTCGGTAACTTATACTTAAGCAACTTAACCAAAAAACTGCTAAACATGCAAACTTATGAACACATAATCATAATAACACTCATTACACTAGATTTAACGTGGAAACAAAAATGGGGAAAAACCACTGTGGGATTTCGGACCCACTAAGAAATATACTCTTCTAGAGTATGCTCGGTTAAAATCAAATCCTGTTAAAGATTACAAACACATTCCTATATGTGACCCGTTTAAGGGATTTCCCTCAAATCTGTTAGGATCTTCACTTTGTTAGAAGTGACCTTGTCAAAGGATTTCAAACACTCACTTAGAATATTACCTTGCTAGAGGGTTTACAAATAAGACTGTTAAGTCCACTCGGTTAAGAGATTTTCTATCAATTACAAAATAATAGTAATAAAAATCTATCTGCAACTTCACCTCTAAAATGCTAAAGCAGATTCTTATTTGCTCAAAACAATCTAGTCATAGGACTTATCTTGTCCCTCTGGTGGGCTCTCTACTCTGTTATTCAAATAGGCCTTCAAGCTTCTGTGCTCGGTAATCACTATGTAGCATCCCTGTGCATACACTTTCCCACATACATTGTTTATCAATAATTCCTTATTTATAAACAATTGCTAACCGCTAAATCTCCTTGATCAAATTTCCCATGATCAATCTTAGCCATCAGATCTTCAAACTCGACCAGTTTCAATGTATCCTTCAGATTTGAAAATGTTTTACCCTACCTAGGGACTTGCATTCCCTTTTTGGAACTTGCATAAGGTTATTGCGGTTCAATCTGCACTGTAGATCTTCCTGCCAATTTTCCTTTACCATAGATCCTTAACAAACTTCATGTACGACATACCAATCATTTATACATCTCCAACTAATCATTGTCCTTCATTAAATAATGCTTTTATCCATCCCATGTGCACTATCATAACTCGGTTGCAACTGGGTAAATACTAAACTTTACTTGGTAGACATTTCGCCTTCATTAACTGATATCGATAACCTTAGGATTTACCGACTAGGTTATTTAGGGTTTACTGACTAGGTTCTTTGCTCGGTGGCATAGTATAGTATTAACCTTACAATCAACAAAATATGTAGGATATCAAAACAATCTAAACATCATGATCTCATCATTGTCTAACTCGGTAATAGTTGCCCATTGAATAACTTATTCCTCCTCTTTATTCATCACATTCTTTTTGTGTCTTTTACCGACATCTTAATTCTCTTCTAATCAATCTTCTCAAGATATGGCAACATCATACTAAATCAGATAATGAATTTCTTGACATCAATGACAAAATAATGATCTAAAGATAGTTATCATCCTTCTTCAGTTATATCAATAATCTTCAACAACCTTCTCAATATCCTTATTGAATATCAACAATCTTTCTTACTGTAATGCCAACAATCTTAGTTTGATGATATTTGTAGGAGGTAGCATCTCCATGATTGCTTGTACCTTTGTTGGATCTACCTTAATGTCTTTTGCTAATACTATGTACCCTAGTAGTTTTTCTAATGTGACTCTGAATACACACTTCTTTTGATTTAGCCATACATTGAAATTTTCTAATTGCTAAAAGATTTTATAAAAAATCTCTATATGTCCCTCCCTTATGAAATATTTTTCTAATAGATCATCTACATATCCCTCCATGAACATGTGCATCATGTCATGGGAAATTGTAGTCATGGCCCATTGATAGGTTGCTCAGACTACATTCTTCAATCTGAAAGGCAAGGCATTCCAACAATAGGTACCATATAGGAATGTAAAAGATGATTTTTCTTGGTATTCAGGTGCTTTTTTTATCTAATTTTAACCCAAGAAACCATCCATGAGTGATAACATGGTGTGTTCTACTGTTAAGTCAACAATTGTGTCTATATTGGGTAAAGGAAAGTCATCCTTCAGATAAACCTTATTGATATCTCTGAAATCCATGTTGTTAGGTCCCGGAGATAACTGAGAGGGGGGGGGGGGTGAATCAGTTGTCTAATAAATTAAAACCAAAAACAACTTATCCAAACTTAACGCTTAATACCGATAAACCAAACTTTATGACGGTAGACAGTTTATCAGTTAATTGCAGTACCAGTAAAGATTAATACATGAAACAGAAAGACAATAACATCCACAACACATAACACCAATATTTGTATGTGGAAACCCTATAAGGGGAAAAACCATGGTGGGAAACCTTACCCACAATTAGATGATACTATTGCAGATAGTATGTGTATACAAATGGGGTTTGCACATGCAGAAAGGCCAAGTACCTAGATCTCACTGCTCAAACACAAATAGGAGTCACATTGACTACAATTGGATGGTCAAATCCAATAATGATGTACTTCTCAAAATAGCATCTTCATATGCTAGATTTAGTACTAGTGTAGTTCTGACATGCCTTCACAAAAACCTTCCTTCACATTCAAATGATGTCTGCATGTATAGATCTACTTATTCTCACATATACCTTCTTACAATTCCTTTTCCCAATCGCATATCGATCTTACAAATAAGATCTTACATATATACCATAACCTAAGACCCATTTTAGTAGGTCGACTCTAAAAGATATTACAATAAAAACAATTTACAAGTAAATCAATAACCGATGCAATATCTGATTCAACATGTTGGCTTAATGCATTTACAACAATGATAAATCATCTCCAAAGCATGTCGTGCTGATCTGGAATAAATAAGCCTGTCGGTACTGATTCTGGACCTATTTGTCGGTAACAACAAATATGCAAACACGAATATACCAATGAAAAAATCTCCAAGACAAAGTGTCCAAATGATGTCTTCAACATAACCAAGTGTTTTCCATGTCATTCCAGGTGTCGGTGAACCAGATAGCGGTGATTGTGCATAAAGTCACTTGCTAGCCAGTGAACATTGCCAATTCTCCAAAGTGCTAGAGTTGATAAGTGTTAATAGGTGTTGACATCAATGACAAAACCATATCAACATATCCAAAATACCAACAATCTCCCCCTTTGGCATTGATGGCAACACAAGATGGAAAAATCATCAAAGTGCCAAAATAGAAATGCCTAATACCAAAAACCAACAATCTCCCAAAAGAGATCATAACCAGAAATCAAAATTCAGATACAGAGAGTAATCAATATCTCCCAAAGTAACAATCACTCCCCCTAGGAGTAACACAAGTTTTCCTTGTGTTTTTCCATATCAATCTCTCCCCCTTTGACATCAAATGCCAAAGCCAATACAAAAACTAGGTTCAAATACAAAATACCAACCAATTCAGTATACTAACTACTCCCCCTGAGAAGTAGCTCACCTCATCAAAGCCGGAGTAAAAGATTTATCTATTAATTCTGTCGATTGATGAAAAACATCAACTGTCTAAGTCTCTACCAGTGGGGGTATGATCCCAAACTGATCTTTGAGATACTCATAAGTCTCTTTAGGCAAAGGTTTAGTGAAAATATCTGCAATCTTCTCTTTAGTATTCACATAAACCAGTTTTACTTCTTTTGCTTCAACATTCTCTTTTGGAAAATTCAATTTGATAGAGACATGTTTGGTTTTGGAATGTAGTACCGAATTCTTAGATTTATCAATTGCTATTGTGTTATCACAATAGATAGTTATAGGTTCCTTGCATTTTACCTTTATGTCCTTCAACATTTGCTTAAGCCATAATACCTGTGTACAGTTAGTTGTTGTTGCAACATATTTTGATTTTGTTGTTGATAAAGATGTGCAACTTTACTTCTTACTCAACCAAGAAATTAATCTACTTCCAAGAAAAAATGCTCCGTCGGTGGTGTTTTTTCTGTCATCCACATCTCCTGCCCAATTTGCATATGTGTATGCACATAATTCAAAGTTTTCATCTCTAGGATACCATAAACCAAGATTTGTATTGCCTTGTAAGTACCGAAAAATCCTTTTTACTACTGATTCATGATTTTCTTTTGGATTACTCTAAAATCTTGAAACAATACATACTGCATTCATAATATCAAGTCTTGTTTGTGTCAAATACAGTAAGCCTCCTATCATAGATTTGTACCTAGTGAGATTAACAGGTGTAGATTCATCCCTTAGTGATAATGTGTCATTTGTAGTCATAGGTGTGCTTATCGGTTTAGATTTTTCCATCCCAAATTTCTTTAGTAACTACTTCAAGTACTTAGATTGACTCAAGAATATACCTTTATCAGTCTATGAAATCTGCAATCCTGAAAATAATTTTATCTCTCCAATCATAGACATTTCAAATTCTTGCAGCATTTCAATAGAAAAGTCTTTACATGGTCCATCTTCTCCTCCAAAGATTATATCATCAACAAAAAATTCTATAACCAAGATGTCATCATTAGTCACTTTATAGTATAAGTTGCTATCAGTATTACCTTTAGAAAAACCAATCTTCAAAAGATATTTATGCAATCTAGCATACCAAGCTCTTGGAGCTTGCTTCAACCCATAAAAAGCTTTCCTTAACTTGAAAACCATATCTTTGTTATCTATCAAAGAAAATCCATCAAGTTGCTCAATGTAAACTTCTTCTTCAAGGTCTCCATTCAAAAATACACATTTAATATCCATTTGATAGACTTTGCAGTTCTTGTGTGCTGCAAAAGCCAAGAATAATCCGACTGCCTTAATTCTAGCTACCAGTGCAAAGGTTTCATTGTAATCAATTCCTTCTTTCTGTGAATATCCCTTACACACTAGTCTTGCTTTATTTCCGATAACCTTACCATCTTCATTAAGTTTGTTTCTGAATACCCATTTTGTTCCAATGACATTTTTGTCTTTAGGTCGGGGAACTAATGTCCATGTGTATGAAGGTAAAACACCTGTTAAATTTTTTAATTGTAATAAGATTGGTCATATGGCTTCAAGATGCCCTGATAGACATGCTAGATTAAGAGAATAAGCTAGAAGAACATACAAGCCTAACCCTGAATATTAGAGATAGAGATTTAAGAAGAATAAAGATAAATCTTGTTATCTTGTTGATGAAGGAGTCACTGATGATTCTAATGAGGATCCGACAGACAACGGATGGGTCTTTGTTGCTATAACAGAAGATCAATCGGCACCTACTATTCAACCAGTAGATCAAGCCCTGACAGTTAAAATTGAATTCAATGATGAATGGATCATTGATTCAGGATGTTCACATCATATGACTGGTGACAAAAGTAAATTCTTGAACTTTCAGGAATATAATGGAGGTCTAGTAAGATTTGGAGATGATAAAGCTTGTTTAATCAAAGGAAAAGGTACTATATCTCTTGATGGTAAACATAATACTGACAATGTTTACTATGTTGAAGGTTTAAAGCATAATCTTTTGAGTGTTGGTCAATTAGTTGAGAAAGGATTTCAGTTACAATTAAAGAATGGGAAATGCAAAATTATGAACATAACTGGTTTGGAAATTGCAACCGGTAATCAAACTAGAGGTAACATCTTTCATTTGAATAACAGTGAAAAGACATTCTTGATTGCACATATTGATGAAAGTTGGCTATGGAATAAGAGACTCTATCATGTAAATTTTGATTGCATTGTGAAAATTAGTACTACCAAGGCAGTTAGAGATTTACCTAAGATTGTTAAACCTCACAATCCAGTATGTAGGGAATGTCAATTTGGAAAACAAGTTAGAGAATCTTTCAAAAGTATTCTAGAAAAATCCAATAATGCTCTTGACTTAATTCATACTGATTTATGTGGTCCAGCTAGAACTAAAAGCTCGCAAGGTGATAGATATTTCATGCTAATCATTGATGACTATTCTAGAATGTGTTGGGTTACTTTTCTCAGAAAAAAATCAGAAGCACACTAGAAGTTCAAACTATTCAAGGTAATGGTAGAAAATAAAACTGACAAAGGACACCACTAGGAAATCATCAAAAGCACAAGTAGATAAAACTGAGAAATAATTAGAGAAACTGGCAATGGACAGTGCAGAGGTGAATACAGAGAAACCGATAGTGCATACTGAGAGCTCATCAGAAAAAATGGTAGTAGAGAGCATAGAAAAACCCTCTGAGGCACAGGTTGAGAAATAGGAACATAAACAGGCTGAGGTATAGGTTCAAACTGAGACAGTGCCACTAGCAATAGCTGAAAAGCCTAAACCTTTGCTAGTAGAAATGCAAACACAAACTGACCTACTAGAGGTCGAAACAAGCAAAGTTATTACTACAACTGGCAACATGGAAATTGTGAAAATAGTTGGGCAGACATTTGGTACTTCAATGATAGAATTCAGACCAACAAATATAACAGAAGTCTTATTGGATTCTATTAAGAAAATCACTAAGTGTAATGCACAAGCCTATAAGGCTATTGATGATACAATTCCTATTCTTAAATTGATAGCACCCAAGTTCATTTTGGACAATAAAGATTCTTTAGGTCAACTAGACATCTAAATACATCACCGGTAACATTTTGATAGCTGATCAGATAAATGAGGACACATTCAAAGAGAAAATGAATAAGGAGAAAGAAAAATTCTTTGAGGAAATAGTGAAGAAAAATAAGGAACAAATGGAAACCTTATTATCAGCACTAGGAGAAACAATTTTGGATTTCAAGAAACTGTACAGAGATACCTACAAAACTAATATTTTTATAGAGAACATAGATTTGGAGATTAGCAGAGCTCAAGAAGAAATTAACAATATTGCTGACAATTTAATAGGAATATCAGATTCATTTTTGGAAATTAAAAAGAACATTGCAGATCTTGAAGAGAAAATTGAGAAGTTAGAAAAAGATAAAGAAAATATAAAGGTTAAGGCAAAGAATTTAAAATGCCAACTAGGTCCTAAACTAGATTACCTCATATCTTTGAGAAAAGAAATTTTTGAGGCTCTAGTTCCTGGACTTAAGACACCTAAAGAGAAAATGCACATACTAACCGATACAATTTAGAGAACAGAATTAACATTATAGGATAGCAAAAGGTTCAACGACAGTCTAAATTTGGTATTGGTAGATCTTTTTCAGATTGTAACCCACCAGTTACAAGGATCTAGGCAAGAACCACACTCCATTGAAAGTGAATGACAACCTTTGTCATTGATGTCAAAGGGGGAGTAGTAGAAATGAGAAAAACGATTAAAACAAAGACAACATTAGCTCAGGGGGAGCTTACATTTTTTACAACACAATTTTGGTAAGATATTTTGGCAGATTCTTTTTGGACACTTTTTGGATTTTTCTCATGAGTGTTGCCATCAATGCCAAAGAGGGAGATTCTTGGCAAATGAACACTCCAATGAGAAATTATAGGTGATTGAAGGTATTGTCATTGATGGAAACCTTACAATCCTATGATACCGGCAGACACTAACACGAACAGACTCTACATCGACATACAGATCACCGAAACCAAAAAGGAAGATTACCGGCACCATGACTGGCAGGAATTTTGTTTAAATGTATTTTGTATTTAATTGTAAAATCTTTTGTAAGCTGACTTGGCAGATTGTAATATGACTCATATAAGTATGAGATCATTGTAGATAATTTAGATATAGAAGATGGAAGGATTAATGCAGACCTAATATACGAATTGTAAGGTAGATATTGGATAAGGGTTTATGTATGTTGCAGAGCTTAAACACATACTGAATCTAGCATAGTAGATGCTGATCTAAAGTAGTACAAGACATTGGATTTGTATAATCCATTTTTGTAAGTCAGTGAGACTTCTTTTGTAACTGAGCAATGAGCTCTAGGCACTTGGCCTTCCTGCATGTGCAGGCCCCTATTGTAATCACTAATATTCCCTTGTTGGCCAGTAAGTGAATATTGTGGGTCACAAATCCCATCGAGGTATTTCCCACACTAGGTTTCCTCATTAAAAATACTGTGTTATGGTGTGTCTCTTATGTTGTGGTTATTGCTCTTATTTACTGCATTATTTTTGGTTTACCGGTACACATTTTTTATATGCTTTTCATGTTATAATTACTGATTCACCCCCCCCCCTCTCAGTATCTTTGGGAATCCTAACACATGCATATTATAATTCTTTTGTATGGTTTTGATATGAGTACAATGTTGGAAATCCATTCTACATAGTCAATTGGTCGGATGAATCCAACATCTAGTAGAATTTTTAATTTTTCTTTGACTAGAAGTGCTACATGTAGATGCATTTTTCTCATTTTCTATTTTACTGGTTTATCTCTAGGAGCTATGGATAGGTCGTGCATGATTAAATCTGGATCTATCCCTAGCATATCAGCATAGGACCAAGCAAAGTTGATTTTCTCTTCTTTGAAGAAATTGGTTAAATTAGGTCATTTTTTATCGGTCAATGATTCAACTAGGCGTATGATCTTTGTTGCTTATTCAATACCAATGTTCATTGATTGCATAGGCTAAAAATATTTAAATATATTTCCTGATAATTTTTAGGAACAGTGTCAAGTCTCTCATCCTTCAGTACCTTGGAGAGGTTTTCACCATTGGATACACCCTTTCTTTTTACCTTTTTATGATCTAACACTGTTATTGTTTAGTTCTCACCATTAGATCAATTTTTTTCTTTATTCATTTTGTGACTAAGAGACTTGGTACTCCCCTAATTTAGAGCTTCATTATGAGATTCATTGGTGGAACATGCTTTTGGGTTTACTGGACAAAGGTGATGGACAACAACTTTGTCCTCTTGGAAGGTGGGTATATTAAGTAGTTCTTTTTATTCCCAATCAATGAGTTTGGGATATACCAATGGTAAGGAATCATCTAGTGGGTTAAGTTCTAGGGCAGTAAGGGTCATGATGGAAATATTGTCAAGGTTTGTGATAGAAAAGTTGAGGTCAATGATTTTACTCTCCTTAGGATCATCTGTCTCATTTTGAGTCTGATCATCCTCACTAGGGTCATTGATATGTTGCAATCCAAATTCAAATGCTCTATGACTTAAGCTTTTTCCTTCATAGGGTATGGGTGCATATGTTTGTATCACATCAATTTCTTTATCTTCATAGGTCTCCTCAGATGGTGATTCCCATTCCCATTTGTTAGAATATATTTCAGAACTAGCTTGTAATCTATGGATTTGTTCATAAAGATTTGGGTATCTTCCTCTCTCTTGATATAAAGTTCTTATTTTTTCTTGTATTCATCCTCTTGTTGTTTATAGACTACTTCTTCCTCTTGCTTTTTGCAAACTAGAATGTCCTGTCCAAAACCTAGTCCTAATTTTTCTTTTGCATTTTGAGAAGGAAGCCGTATAGGTTCCAAAATTCCTTCTTTTATTTTACCTATAGGATCACTACCATCATATCCCATGTTTTGCATGATTTTGAACCCTTTAACATATTGGTTGGTTTGTATCTTTATATTTAAAGATGCTTCTTTGGTTTCTTCTTCATCCTTGTATAGCCATTTTAGAATGTCATCATTGGATTCATCTGCTAGAGTCCCTGCGTTGACAAATGTACTGTCAAAGAGCTTCATGGGCTATGAATATTTTTGTTTAGATGTTGATGCTTTTCCATGAGATCTTGGTGAAACTAGTAGTTTTGATTAACATAGGGAATGTTCAAATGAATATTCTCCCATACCCTTATCCTTTAGCTAAATGTTTTTTCTCAAAATCTATTGATAAAGAATTGAGTGTGGTCTCTTCGCTTGATGAAGTAAAAGTGAGAGCTTCCATGTTGTGTGGTACAAAGACATCTTGAACCACCTTGAGATTACCACAGTGCTAGAAGGGATTATAATCTACTAAGATTGATATTTCTTGTCCATTGTAGGGAAATTTCAAATATTGGTGGTATTTAAATGGTACTGCTTGCATTTCATGGATCCAAGGTTGATCCAAGAGTATGGTATAGGTCAATTCCATGTCCAAGACTTGGCAAATTGTATCTTTTTGAATTAGTCTCACTGGAATGGGTAATACCACTAATCCTTCTGAAGATCTCTCTTCATCATCATGAGTTTTTATGGTTATCTTTTTCTGAGGATCTATAGTACTTTTTGAGAAACCCAATGCATAGATAAGCTTAAAGTACAAATATTTAAACAAACTTCTCCATCTATTAATACACGTTTTACCTGATGTTTATGAATTAAAACTTCAATATTGAGTGATGTTATGTGGATGACTCAAGGAGATGTCATTTTTCTAAAAAAAGATAGATTGTGAGGCACAGTTAAATGATCCACCATATCTTGGAATCGATCAACATCTAAATTGTTTGGTACCTTGGTGTCCATTAGAGCTCTTTATATAATATCCTTATGTGCAGGTGATATTTTAAGGAGTTCTTGTATGGATATTTATGTTGATGCCTTTTGTAATTGATCTACAAGGATATATTGATTTGAAGAGATACTAGATGTTTTAGATCTGTTTCCTTTTAATACAAACTTGGACTATGCTCGTGTGGTTACATTTACTCATCTGTATTCTTGTTTATCCTTAATTTTGACAAATTTTACTTGTTTGTTAGATGCCAAAATGTGATTTATGACATTGTCGTAATATAGTTTACCTTGTTTCTATTGGCAATTTGGAGGAACTAATTATGTGTTGCATTGATGTTTTGTCATTGATGACAACACCGATTGTTTTGGATGTTTACCGGTTTTCGGTTGGTTCTGGTAGAGTGGTTGGTTTATGATATTGATCCAGTATGCTTTGGTTTATGGAATTGGTTTGGATCTATCATTCATGCTATTCAGAGGTGTATCGGGATCAATTGGTTCAGGATTTGATGAGTCAAGAGCTATCATTTGTTCTTGTAAGCCTTTTGGTCACCGGTAAGGGTTTTACTGGTAGAGCTTTGTTGAAGATATTTTGATGCACATGATAAGTGGTGCTGATGCAACTTCTAGATGAGTTTTAGGATGTTGATGGTTATCTTGTTTGTGTTCCAGTTCATCGGTGGTGTTGGACTTGGTTTATGGTGACCTATTTTGGGTCTAGTGTTATCTAGATTATGGATCGGTTTATGTAACATGTTGGAGGATATTCCAGATGCATTACCCATAGGATTTAAGGATTGGTTTACATTGTTTTTGGCCTAAGCTGACTTGGTTGATCATTGGATTGTGGTTTTATGCTATGAACTTATTGTATTATCTTTTAGGTAGCTGACCTAATTATTTAGGTCCCAGGTTGGTATAAATATGATATAAGATCTCTTTGTAGATCATGGGCATATGGGATTATGGTTATCTGTGTTTGAATAATGTTGTAATCATATGCAGAAGGTTTGGTTGATCATAGGTTATCGAATTGGGTTTGTGGGAGAGGTTTAAGGCCTCTGGTATTGATCTTAACTAGAATTATACTCTAGCATAGGAGATGTTATAGTTGCAGTTTACTCTTATTTTCAAATTGTAGTTCGATGTTTTTGTAGTCAGTGAGGTTCCTTTTTGTGATGATTAGTGCACTCTAGGTTGTTGGCCTTCTTGCATGTGCATACCCCTCCTATTGTAATCACATACTTACTGCAGAATTATTATTTGACTATGGCTAGGCTTCCCCCCATGGTTTTTCCCTTTACTGGGTTTTCACGTACAAATCTTGGTGTCATGTGTTATAGACGGATAGTAACTATTTTGTGATTATGTTTATGTTTAATTTCTATATTAGTTATTCTAGTATTTGGTTTATGCATTCTGGTATTGAGTTTATGTGTTCCAGTAATAAGGTTTTGAATATTTACAGTTCTATAATCCGGTGACAGCTGATTCACCCCCCCTCTCATTTGTCCTCTGGTTATCTAAGTTGTCTAGCAGTTTCCTTTGTTGTTTGATGAAGATGGTTCTCCCTTGTCATAATTAGGAAGAGGATCCTTGAATGCTCCATGATCATCATTTGTTTTGTGTCCTTTCACGGTTATGTCACCTCTATCTATTAGGTCTTGAACTAAATGTTTTAGTCTCTGGCAATCATTAGTTCTATGACCTTTTCTTAGATGAAACTCATAATGATGAGCATCAGTCCACCATGCAGGTTTGACTTTTGGTTCAAAATCTTGTGTATCTAGCAATGTTATGAGTTTGTTTGCAAGGAGCTCCTTGAATGCTGATTCAACTGACTGCACCAAAGGTGTAAATTTTCTTTGATATGGTGCCGGTGTTGGTTTAGATCTAGTGGTATCTAGATTGTTTGAGGGTGTAGTACTTGATAAGTTCAAGACTCGTTGCTTTGTTTTCATGTTATGTGCATCCACTACAACATCATTAACAATATTTTTGTTTCTTGTCCAGAATTTGGATTTGTCATTGTTATTGGGAATTTTGTAATTATTGGAAGGACTGGCTCCCTCTTTGTATAATTTAAACACTCCTCTTCTGACTAAAGCTTCAATCTAGAGACTATTTTCAATTAGCTTTTGAAAACTTGGTGGACATTGTAATTGGAGTCTATAACTCATTTCACTATTGAGAACTTATCAATGAAAATATCTATTTTCTCTTTCTCAGGTATAGGACGATGACACCTAGAAAACAATCTTCACCACCTATGTAAGAAGGTGAGGAAGGGCTCGCCATTTTTCTATTTTGTATTGTATAGGTCAAGCATGGTCACTTCGTGTTGAATATTGTATGAGTATTGAGATACCAATTTGTCTACTAGCTCTTCGAATGTCCTAATACCTTGTAAGAGTTTTGAGAACCATTCCATGGTTGTCCACCCAAACTCCTTAGAAATAATCTCATTAAATAAGTCTCATTATGTGAAAATTCCAAAACCATGGTGCAAAATTCCCTCACATGATCTTGTGGGTTAGTTTTACCATTATATTTACCATATCTTGGAATCTCACCATTGTTTGAGGTTTATATAAAGAAATATTCTCTTCTTTAAAATTTATTTTTGACTAATTTTCCTCTTCTTCAATTGATGGTGAAGGGTCATACAAGTGATTGGGATTGTTCTAAACCTTCGATCCTTATTGTGAGTGTCAATATGAGATACCTAAGACGAATAGGAAATATCCTTCCTATTGATAGACTTCGTTAATCTAATTTGTAGCTTCATTTCATGATAAAGGATGATATATCCTGATGATGAAACTCTGCTAAAAATCAGAATGATGATTGCACTCAAGTTGTTTGATCTAAGTTCAGTTGAAAGGTTGCACTTCTAATAATCAACTTTCTCCAGGTTTAAACTAATGTATTCTGATTTCAGACAAGCTCAACTCTAAAAAGGGTATTTGCAAATGTTCCTGATTTTCTGAGAAAAAAACAAATATGCTCTCTGTCTTAGGTGATATCAGGCTTATGTGCTAAAGTAGATAGTAAATGTGCTAAAAGATTCAATGTAAGTGCTACCCTAGACCTCTAATGTTTTATGTTGTCCTTTGCATGCACTAAACTACCCTATTTAATAGCTAAATTGGTGTTAATTTAACTTTCTGACAGTGTTAAAGATTAAAAAAATTGTCTTATTGATGCGCTATTGTTTCCACTTTATGCACCAATGTTTCACTCCTATGCACTACTATTTGTTGTCAATACACTACTTTTTTTCTCTAATGCGCTATTGTTTTTCTCTAATGCGCTAAACTTTGTTGTGACTTGAATTTATATGTTTTGGATTGAAAATCTTAAGTGTTTAATGGATGATCTTCTGAAAAATGAAAAACACAACATCAAACAACAATTTCAATTTTGTCTTGCCCTATAATTTGAACAATGAGTGTATGTTCAAGGATATTTTCAAATCCTATTTGTTTTCAATGGCTTGAACAAAGAAAGCACATCAGTCAAACTCTTCTATTCAAGGGTCATTAATAATATCACAACTCACATCCTGATACTCCTTCAACTCAAATAGCCTTGTCACATCTAAGGGTGCACCCATTTTGTTTCCTTTCACCAAAAGTTGAACCAAAAATAATTGCTTCTCAATTGGATCATTTTCTAAGGAGATGTATGGTGAGTGTCTTGGGAGGGATTCTTCCCCACCCTTGTACTATGTGTTACAAGATAGGGTTGTTGTTGCACCAAAAGATCAACTTTTCAATGCCTGATACAACCACTAGACTTATGGAATACATAGGAGGCTGTTAAACCATGTCCTGAATCCCCAAGAGGGATGTTAGCTCACTACCAACAATCCCCCTCCCAGCATCACTCATCATGACCTACGTGATTCAAACTTGTGACCAAGGTCTGGTACCACTTGTTACAAGATAGGGTTATCGTAGCACCAGAAGATGGACCTATCAATGCCCAATACGACCACTAGACTTATAGAATCCACTGAAGGTTGTTAAACCATATTGCAAATCCCCGCGAGGGACACTAGCCCACTGCCAGCACTATGATATTACAATTTTTTGGATAACTGACTCAATTTGGCTTCTATAGTCAAGGTTCATAATAAGGGTTTCATTCGATGCTTCATTGATAAATAGAGACTTCCCAACATTTAGAGTAAAGGCTTTATGTATCTAAAGGATATTTGGGGGAAAACAATCAATGAACAATGTACCATTGGATGTGACTTTCATCACAATCCACATGTCATTATAGTGGGTTGGAATAATTAGAGTTATTCATTCCCCACTTAGGTCGTTCCCCTCTCACTAACCTTATGGGCTTCTCGGGAGGGCATGCCTGCTAAAGGTGTTAGCTTAATTGCAATATATAAAAGTGATTTTGGCATTTTGGTCACCCAATTAAGAGGAGAGCATAGGCATATCACAAGACAAAGTAGATATTTGTGTTCCTTAATCCTTTGTAAAATGAAATCTAACTAGTTCTTTTTATTCCATTTATTGCAATATGATCTAATTTCTACTTGGAGATGTTTTTCCAACAAACATGGTGTTTTTTTAAACCAAGATAGCAATAATTGAACTTTGAAAACTTTGAAGAACCTTCCAAGGAAAACAATAACATGAAATTTTAAAAAGGTGTCTTGTTCTTGTTACCCAAGAAAATGAAATTTACTTGTTCTTTTAAGCTTGTACCAAATAAAGTGTGAGCTACTTGCAAAATAAAGGTTCTTTTACCATTCTTTTTATCATGTCCAAGAAAGAAAAAGTGAAGTTCTTTTTAAACCTTTGTAACAAGAAATGAAAAATTGAAACAAAAGTAAATTATAAAACTAATCTAACTCCTTTGTACTTGCAAACAAAGTTAGAGCCTGCAAAATACTTGAAAGATTAGTCCAATATTATGGGCTCACAAGCCTAAAATCATTTTTGGTGTCACAAAATTTTCCTCTTTGCTTGCGACATAAGTGCTAAAATAGAGAGTAAATGCACTAAATTTTTCCATCAATGTGCTAATAGAAATAGCGTATGCACTACAAGATATCTTCAATGTGTTGTACTAATGATTCAATGCACTAAAGAAAGGAAGACTGAGAATAGAAGAATATTTTATGGATGTGCTAAAAGTTTTTCAATATGTGTTTCTTTGTTCCTCTAATGTATTGTTTCAGAATTCCAATGCACTAAAACAAACATTCAAAGAGCTAAAGTTTGAGATCAATGTGCTATTCTAGTACTCTGTCAAAAACTTGCACTTGAACCTACTCAAAAAATGTTAAAAATATTGGGGGTAGGACCCATGGTGGGTGCCAAAAATGTGTCCACAGAAGTGTGGCTATAAAATAATCAAAATGTTAGTGGTTCACACCAATCAAACATTATATATCAAAGGATTAATTTGATAGAAAAGATAAGCAAACTATCCTTTTAAAATAATTCCATTGTTTCTGAATCTCCAAGGATTCCTCAAGTCATGGTTTTGCTCTCAGACTATTGAGAAATTGACCTTTAGAATGACAAATCAAAGAATGAGTGCTATGATTAAATGATCTATATGGTTATGCAACTAAGATCTATGAGATTATAACAAAGCTTTCTATAATGAAGATTTTATGCTATGATAATAAAATTGCAATCTAAAATGTTTCTAAAACGTACTATTGAGAGAGACTTGTGTAGCACAATGTATACAACTAGATAATGAAATAACCTTGATCATGTGTAGCCTTGATAATGAGAGGATGACTCCTATTCATAGCGGAAATAAGGAGATGGATGGTTGAGATGGATTTGGCTTAGCAAGGGTTAGGATTGCATGAAGAGGGCTTGATCCTCAATACACGTTTGTAAATTATACCAATGTCATGGTGATAAGTGGCATCATGAGAAGGCTTGAGAGGATAGAGAAGAGACATTAAATGCCTAAAGAGACATGATGGTTACCTCAGGGGGTTTGGTTAGAGTTAGGTTAGTGGATAAATATTTTATCCAAGGGATAAATGAATGTTGAAGGGTTAAAGGGTAACCATGGTCAAAGCATTAAATTCTTGAAGAGACTTGAGGGTTAGATGGATGGTTGAGTTATAGGAAAATCCTCTAACCAAGGGTCAAAGGTGGGTTAGTTAGATTAAATCCTTTAAGGCTTAAGAAGACTTTGGAGGTTAACTTGTGGAAGGGAGAAATATTTAAATGGTTTTGAGAAGTGACTCCTCCCTAATCCCCTACTTTTAGAAATGTGTGAATGTTTAGAAGTGAATTAGGCCAAATTAGAAGGGATTAGAAGAATTTAGAAGAAGTGCTAGTGTGCAAATGGGTTTTATAGGAAAATACAAGTGAGATGGATTTTAGGATTTTATTTGAAATAAAATTCATTTATTTATCAATTGTGCAACTTGCATTGGATGGGGTTTTAAATAAATATTGATTTATATAAATGTGAGAGGAATTTAATTAAATGTTAATTTAATTAAATTTGAAAGGGGAATTTAATCAAACAAATATGATTTATTTAATTAATATGGCTAGGTGAATAAAATAAAATTAATTTAATAATTTATTTAACTAAATAGAAGAAGGGGATTGGGATGAATTAATTAAATATTAATTTAATTAATAGTTGACAAAGGGGTTACGATTAATTAAGTGTGATTTTAGTTAATACCAGATGGATGATAATTAAACAACTATAAAATTTATTTAATAAAGTAGACAAAATTAAGTGTCTACAGATATAATTTTCAAACAATGAAGTCACCAATATGTTGTTGTGAAAATAGAGGAGTAATTAATGAGTAAGATTTGTAAAAGATTGTGTCTCCCCCATGATCTTTCTTCAATCATGTCAAAGACATTTTAGCTATCTTGGTGGGGAAGCTTACTCTCTCTATCTTTAATTCTCATTTTTCCGTAAATAGTATTAGTAGCTTGAAAAGTAGATTTGAAAGACTGTTTAGCAGGGTTTGTGCAAAGCTGATGATATAATGGATTCTCCTATTTGCTTAGTTGCTACCAAAAGATAGATTTCTTTTCTGGGAGAAATCATAGAGAAATGATTGCAAGAAGTGTTAAATGTGTCCTATTTTATCATTGTTACACCAATCAAGTGAACTCTTGGAGATGAATTCCTAAGGATAAATCAAAAATATCAGGTGAATATGGAAATCTAGGTGGTTTTTGTCACTAATTGCCTTCATAGAGGCCCATCTAAAGAAAATACCGAGGATTTATGCAAAAAGGTATTCAAGGAAGATTTTTTAGGAGACGTAAGTGCTGTTATAAGGTGTTGAATAACTAGAATACTAAGAGGGGAGGGGTGAATCAATATTCCCTTGAACTTATTTAAACTTCTAATTAACTAATCACATAACATAATTTAAATGCAATAATAAAAATAGAGGCGTAAGACATAACACTAGATTTGTACATGAAAAAAACAATATGGGAAAAACCACAGAGAGATAATTCTCTCAGGAATGGTGTAATATGTAGCCAGTTACACATTACAAGGGTGCCTCACCACTAGTTTTGCTCACTGCCAGTTGGACTCACTATGCAAAATAAAAAAGAGGGGCTTACAGCCAGATTATGATGTATACAAAATTTGATTTGTTGTAATTTCATTTGACATATGCATAGATTACAGTTCCTTTGAAGTGCATAAGTTGTCTCATATATTCATTATACTTGACGTACACACAATACACATCCACAATCCTTTCACATATAGTACAATTTTTTATTTATTTTTCAACAACCATACCTCTAACACATAATTCTGATGGGAATAAATATTCACACCAAATTGATTGACATGTCACCTTGATCGGAAGGGGTGAGATTGGACTTATCCACATGCTACAATAACCAAAGTATCTTTATGTGGTGTCACCTTTCATAGAGTGTGTTAAAAACAAGTAGACTAGTACTAGTAGACCATGCTTTCTATAACATCGAGATAGGATCGGATCTAAAGAATCTTGAGACACGTGCTATCATCATATTCGGATAAGACCAGAACCCAAATCAACTTCCAATAAAGCTAAATATTGGACCTGTGCACACATAAAAAAGAAATTATTTATATGAAGCAAACTTTCTAGACCGAACCACATGCATACATGCCAGATAACATATGAAACTCATGAAATTAATGACAACAATAGCTAATAGGCCAACAATCTATCCCCTTGTCATTGATGACAATGTAAGTTATACACTGTAAGTTTGTTGAAATAATAATAGAAGTACCAATTGTCCTTTTGCATAAAATAAAAAGATAATTAACACATGCTAAAATGTAACTCCTACTACTCTCTCTTTGATAACAATGAAAAAGGGTCAGAAAAAAGTTAGAAACAATGTGAAATGAAAACTAAAACTCTCCCTAACGGGTACAATCACTGTCTACCAGAGGACTGCTTAAGGTTTTGAACATGAGAAATCCAAGTGTCCTTGTTCTTGTCCCTGTGAGATATAGCTTATGTTAGAAACTTGATATGCGCCAATCGGGATGCATGCAACTTTTTTGCCTCATGAATGAAATCAGGATTAGAGTATGAGAACTGGGTGGCATGATAGAGGGATCGATTCATAGAGGAAACACTTTCATTGCTCAAATCTCTTCACTTACTTAAGGGAATAATGATATTATCCCTTTTCTACTACAACTCATAGTACCTATCATGAAGTTCCTCGATCTTTGACCTTCTAGAGACAAATAAATCCTTACATAGTTTGAAATTGGCTTGAGCCTGCCAGATCTTATCTTCAATTATGTTCATCTCATCTTTGATACTTTTGGTGGCATCCGACCATTGAAGATTGAAATAAATTAATATATCACTATTTTCTAAATAAAAATGGCCTTGAGAGATGAGCTGATAATGTGTGGATTCACATTTAGCCTTGAATTCCTATAAGAGTTTGTCTCTATCATTAGCTTTATCCTTTTCATATTTTTCTCTAATTTTATCTACATGACTGCCCAAATAACAGATCAACATCTTACATTTTTCTGCATTGAGAGTGTCTGGATCCAATTGACACTCAGGAAATGCAACATGAAGTATTGCTAGAAAATATTTAATAATCTTGTCTTTCTTTCAAAAATCTTGTCAAGAAGAGGAAATGAATGCTTCTCCAATCTCAAGTTTTTTAATCGGATCAATGTTAGAAAAGTCAACTGATTGCATAGAAGATGTAATAGGTGTGAAAATTAAGGGAGCGGAGAATATTTTCTTCTAAACATCCTCAGATAAACTGGAATTGGTACGAATTATAGATACTTGCATGTTGGACTGTTTTGTGGGATTATTTGCTTTAACGTCTAATGGGGTATTGTATTTAGGTTTGATTATATTACTTTCATCCTTATTAGATACTTGATTATCAACAAAACCTTCAATCTATTTGCCATTGTTGGACTCAAAGTTAATCGGAGAGATCTCAGAGGTTCCGAGAATATCCATACTACTACCTATAACATTATCCATAGTGTTTTACATGATAGACACATCATTCACTGGATCATTAACAATATTATTATAGGGATTATCTTTGTCTTCATGAGTAGAAACATGCACATACTTAGACATATCAGTACTAATACCGAAATCGGAGGGGAATAGACATAGTTTCTTTGCAATCATCACAACAGTTTCCATAATCTCATTCTGAAGTTTTTATTTGGCACTGGACTCCACAAGCATGAGACCATCTAGAGTTTTTTTTGGTTCTTAACTTAGTTTTGCATGCTTCAATAAAGGTGGCCTTATTTTATTGTGAGAGGGTTGAACTAACTAACTCAAATACATGATCTTTAATGGGTCATTCCTCTTCTCTATAAATTTGTCTAACCCTCATCAAATCCCCATACAATTCCTTTATAATAATGTTCCTAAACTGATTGATTGTAGCATCATACTTTACACAATACATTATAAAGGCTTTAGTTATACTATTTAGATCTTCAACATTACCCTCAATGAATAGATTGCCTACCTCTCTTGGACTTGTGCCTTGAGAAAGGAATTCATACAAATTTTTTCCATCAAACGACTTCTTGACCTTCTTCCCTTGAGATTTCTAGACACGTATTCGGTATTGCTATACTTCTTCCTCTTCCTCAAATTCAAAAATAATAATCTTTCTCTTGATTTGAATCTTATTCTTCAAAGAGATCAACAAGGGAAGCTCTTTTTGAGCAACTTTAATTGTTTCGGATGCACCAAGCCTTCTAGAATGCCTAACTTTAGAAATTTCTTCTTCAGTCAACTTCACATTGTCTAAGGATTCTTGAATTACCTTTTTCACTATCTTTTCTCAGTCCTTCTGGGTGAGCTCCACCTGGACCTACAAAGAACTCTCATCTGCAGTCTCAAATCATTCTTGGGACTCATTGATCAGACTTTCTAGGAGAACTTTGGTTGCACCTTCAAGCATATGAGGAAATAGTTCATACCCAAATGGGAGGACCTAGACTTTTCTGGACACCACAACTTTCACATAACATTTATCAATCATAATCACAAATGTAGTTTTATTTTAATATTTGATAGCAATTTCCTTCACAATTTTATCTTTGTTCTGCATATTCATAAGAAAAATGGAAAAGAAAGCTGCTAAATCTTCTTCTCTTGTCTTTTCATTCATGAACCCTTGAAGCTTTTTCATGATTTGATGGGCTATTGGAGTGTCCAGTGACTATAAAACCCTACCACAACTGAGTAATGCTTGCATATAATAGAATAAGATGCACATGGATAAGGTTTTAAACTTGAATGAGTGTTTCTTCTCTCTACATTGAACAAAATTCTCTAGAAATTGTTGATGTGGGATTTCACAGAGGTTGAAATCCTTATTTTGTTTTGCCATTTTATGTTCCATGTGAACTACAGTGGCTAAGCTAGAATTTTCCCTGTTTGTAAAAGATTTTATTTCCAACCATCATCGACAGGTACTAAACCGCCAGATTCCTAACATTATCAATTTCCAAGGAATTTTTGTTAAATGTAGCACTAGTCAAATCCATAACAATCTTATTCTTGGTAGATTTTGGTCTAGGAATCCCACTAGAGTCACTCAAACTAGTAATGGCTTTCATTACATCCTTAGTTATCATGTTATTTTTGTCTAACTAAAGAAACCCATCATGAAACCTTCTCATGGCTAGCTTGACCCAATTGTCATCATGACAAAAATTGGGAAAATTATTCCATGTGTTCAAATTCTTCGCGACTAGGTTAGAAAATTTTGGCTTTACCTGGCTATGCTCATTAGCCAACTTCTCGGTTCATAGATCTAACATATTTCCATGATGTCCAAATTATTCCAACTTGATGTGGATGTAAGACCTAACATCTTCTTCCAAAACAACCCCAATTGATATGTTTGAAAATTCTCCAATAGGATTAGTCTATATTTATTTGTATGGTATCTTCATGAATATAGGTTAGGGTTTGGAAGCAATATCAATGATGGTGGGAGCATCCATGATCACTGATTCTGTAGACTGTTAAGCCTGATCAAACCTTGTCAAAGAAACCCTAAGCTCAATGCTTGCCTTAATCGCCTTCATAACTCCTAAATGCTTCTTTAATTCGAGGTAAAGGGAGATTAAATGAGGTTTTGTCCTTATATTCTTACCTCAAGAGAGTCACATTAAATACACATGATTTATCTTCCATACTCTCCCTTGGCCAAAGTCACAAACTTTCTAATTTCCAGATGAAGTGCCTGCACCGGAGCTAGATATTGGCATTTCTATGGTCTCCTTCTTTCTCCAAATCTACTCTATTTCAGCTCTGACATCTTCCACGTTGACTCTTTTTACCAGTTTGGCTTGATTTTGAATCTTATTGATTCTACACTATCTTTCCATATGTTTTTGTTTATTGCATTTGTAACACTTGATGTTTGCCATATTTTATCTTGACCTGCATTGGTTATCTTTATGTCCAAAAAGATTGCATGTATAATATCTTCCTCTAAAGTAATTTTGTCTATTGTTATTTACAACCAGATTCCTATATTGATTAGCTTTATGACCATATTTATTGCATGTGTAAAATCTATCAAAAAATGGATTAGAAGTTTGATTTAGACTACTTCTACATTCTATTGCATTGTGTCCTCCTTTTTTACATTTGTAGAAAGATCCATTAAAAGAGGTGTTTTCATACTTACCTACTTCTCAACAAGAGACTTACCTTTTTCTTCCTTGGTGACTATTGCTTTTTTATTGAAGGTGAATATTCTTTGAGTTGTTATCCTCCACTGGATTCATCCTTTGCTTCCTTCTTGGTTGTTGAAGCTTCCTTTGTATTCGATATTATGTCAGGTTTATTGAATTCAATATTTCTTTATTGGCTCTTTGTTTTCACAAGATCTATTTTAAGAGATGTTACTTCTTTCTTTAGCCTCTCACATTCTTTTGATTTGTATTTCACCATTTTGTTCAAGTATTATTTAGTTTTTTCATTATCTTGATCTTTGACTCTCAGATTTGGAATAGTGTTGTTTTCTTGTTTGATCTCCTCATTGACTTATTTGTGTCTTATCTTAAATTTCTAGGTCTTGTCTCTTAGCTTATTGATGAATTCATTATCTAGTTGTACATTCTCCTTCAGATCTTTGTTATTATATTTTGTTGCCTCAAGTTCTTCAAGAGAATTTCTCAAATCATCGTTCAAATCCATAAGTTCAACTTTTCAGATCTTGTTTGAGTAGTTAAACTCTTCCAAAGGACTTAGCTCTGATACCAACTATTGAGTAACTGAAATATTGAGAGGGGATGAGTGAATTAGTATTCATTTAAACTTATTTAAACTTTTAATTAACTACTCATATAACATAATTTAAATAAAACAAGAAAAATAGAGGCAAAACACATAACACCAAATTTTGTGTTGGAGATTTCTGTTAATATGCGCTTTAATGATATCTGAGAGATGTGTTGTCATTGATGTCAACATATTTCTCTATCTATGACAATGTTGCAGTGGAGGTCAATTAGTCGGTTTGTTCATCATGTTGATGATGAGTGATAACGGTTTAAAGGGATTGTAGAGGATTTTGTTTAGATGATTCAATATAATTTTTAGAGGTCCGCATGAAAATTTGAGTGAGTTATTGATATCAGTGTTGTAGCTAGTTTTTTTGTTGTTCGTTGATGCTAGATTGTCAATATTTTGATCTGCATTGCTCTGCATTGAAATATCTTGATTTGTAGATTTGGAGGAATTTTTAGGATATTGATTTGTGTCTTCAATTCATATGGTTCATGGTTTAGAGCTCCCCAAGTGATTTTTCAAGGATGACAATCTGTGCAGTTAGTTCTCTTCGAGTTTGGTATAATGGTGATATGATTCTAGTAATTTGAGTTGTTGTGGATGTTGTGGTGGTAATTCATGATATTTGTGGATGTTTCCAAATCGTGTGCCTTTTGTGTTGGTGGTCTTCATTGATCATTGTGCATGTTATTAATGATTTTCTCAAATGTGTTGGTGTTCTTCATTGTTTTGGCCGACCAGATGCTTGTAGCATTTTGTAGATGTTTGATGCTTAATTATTGGAGGTATTTCATATTTGAGGTATGTGTTATGGGTTTGTGCTATGTCTTATTTTATATTGCTTGGTCCGCACTTGAATTTGTAGTGTGTGCGATTTTATTTTTGTAATTAGGTGAAGTGTGTTGAGCGAACCTTGCTAAGGTTGATGTCATGTATAAATAGATGCAATATCTTTGTAATTGAGCATGTGTATGGATGAGAATCAGAAGTGTATGAGTGAATAATGTATACATCTTTCAGATGCAAAGAAGAAGAGTGAAGAGAATTGTTTTATGTGCTTAACCAGAACTATAACTAGGCATTAGGAGATGTTATTATATCAGTTCATAATCTTTCCAATGTAATCGAAATGTGTTTGTAAGATGATGAGTCTTCCCTGGGTTGTAGCTCTTTGTTGTTTTCGAGCAGTGAGCTCTAGGCAGTGTGCCTGAATGTATGTGCATTCCCCATTGTAATATTTCATATACTTATAATAGAGTATCATCATATTGTGGGTAGGTTCCCACAATAGTTTTTCCCTTGACTGGGTTTTCCACGTAAAAAATCTTGTTGTTATGTGTGTTCATGATATGTTGTTGATTTATTCTTTCATGCTTAATAATTAGATCTAAGATTAAGTTTAATTTGTATGAGTTTGTGAGACAATTGATTTACCTCCCCCTCTCAGTTGTCTACACAAAATTAGAGTTATTTCATTAATTGGTATTAGAGCAGGTTTCTCTGGAGAAGATTAACTACTTGAGATTATTCGTGATGGGGTCTTACAAGAAGGATAGTCTGAGATTTGATGGCACTAACTACTCTTTTTGGAATAGCTGCACGAAATTTCATCTCACATGTATTGGCAAAACTTACTAGACTATTAGAAATAACAAGTTTATTGTTCCTTCTAATGGACCTTCAACTCCATGTGAGATCAAGGAAGCTAAATGTAATATTAGAGCTAAGAAAGCATTGCTGAGTGCCTTGACAAAATTTGAAATGAAAAATGTAATGGAATTATAGACTGCTCATGAGATCTGGTAGAAGTTGGAGACCCTATGATATAGGAGTACCAAAGTAGTTCAAACTGGCATTGGATTTGATCCCAGTGAGATATCGATCCTGATATTAGTCTGGTATTGCTATGTTCTTACCACTTGGTCTTTCAATGTATGGAGCGAAGATGAATCGAGTTGCGAGTGGTTCCTGTAATTTACAGATCTTTGAATGATGTTGTTTTGGGCCTTGACCAATATTTCCTGAGGACCGTGTGAAGTTTAATGCATTTGAAGATGTTCTTGGTGATTTGGGCCAACATGTTATCGTTTACACATTTTATCATGAACTAGTTGGTCTTTTGCCAATTTGATCGATTTTTTATTGCTTGCGGATAGTATAAAGGGAAAGTTTAGAGATTCATTTTGTAAGACAAAGGTCCGAGGAAAGAAGAGATTGAGTGAAGATGTAGTTTCTAGAAAGATTTTGGTCCAGGGGAAGTAAAGTCTAGATGGGATGAGGTCTGGATTAGTGCACAATAGTGCAGGCTATTACCGAAGGCTCATTTATCAAGCAGAAGATCTACGAATCTTAGATCTGTGTTGTATGGATTCTTGTGAAATCTTGGGTTGTGGTCCAGCAAGTGTAGTCGGTGAAGGGATATATAATTCATTAAATAGTTATAATGATTGATTTATGTTGGCATTGAGTTGTCATTATGTCAACCAGTATTGCAGGCTACCGGTAGGGTATGTCAACCTGGTATGAAGAAGATTGAACTAGCATAAGGAATATTAATATGAAGGCTTGTCAACCGGTATGATGGAAGACAAAATCGATATGAAGGCATGGAAGACAAGCAGGTATTGAGACTATCAGTGACATCACTGGTAAGAGGTGATATGAAGTTGTGCATTGGCATGACAAGTTGTAACCGGTGTGAAGGTTGGTTGTTTGTTTATGATAATGTTTTCGATAAATAGGCAAAATGACAAAGAGATCACAAACCACCAGAGGTGAAGTTGAGCTACCGGTGTAGTGTATGCTATCAAATAGCAGTAGGGGAAGGTTTTACCAGTAAGAGCTTGTGCTGGTATGAGGATTTGTCAAATGTTCAAGTTTAAATTGAGCCTATGTTGGTGAGTTGAGTGTATTTTGATGTGATGACACATGGAGCTAAGGTGGAGAGCATGCAGAGGTCAGTGAAGTTTCCATTGACATGGTTGTTGGAGCAGTTAGTCGACATTAAATGAAACAACCACAAATCACGGGTCGATGACAGAATGATGTGGCTCGAGGAAGAATGAATGATAGAGAAAGATTAGGGAGTTTTTGGCACCTGGATCGAAGCAAGGAAATCATATTTCAAGAGGACCTCGAGAAGGAAACAACTAGGTGATAAATGAGTGAACAAATTTAAAGGCTAAAAATCATGGTCGGGTTGGCTATTTTTGGCAAACATACTTTGGACTGATGGAAAATGTGTGATGGCTTAATCCTCCAAAGAAGTTGTGTGATCCAAGGCGGATCAAATTAGATTGGATGCAGATTTGGTCAGTAGAAGGAAATCCTAGCCGCCCTCTGTTTGAATTGTTTTTTAGTGGGAAAGATTCAATTTAAATATGGTGACTTAAGATACATAGTACTGCTACTGAAGGATGAAGGATAGAGTGAAATTTTTGTCTGGGAGTTGAAGAGATAACCACCTAGAGTGTGTGTGAGTTAAGATTGTACCGGTAATGAGAAGCAGGGTAAATTGGTGTAAGGAACAAACCGATAGAGTGTGCATATAATGCAGAGGTGAAAAATTAAAAGAACAGTACCTGATAGAGAGTGATCAAGTGTGAGTTGAATTCAATAGAACAGAGGGAGAGAAGATTTAGAAGAGTTAGAACCAGCAGAAAAAATAAATTGCAGTGTGTGTTGAGTTGACAAAAACTAGTAAGATAGAAAAAGGTAGTGCAAAGCTTTGAAGGGTTGCAAAAATTCATTTGCAGAAAGGATCTCATTTGTATATCTGAGTTTTCATATTGTTTTCACTGAGTAGGTGCTTAGTATAGGGGTTGTAGCTCATTTAGGTTGTAGCCTATAAATTGTGTAGGGGTTGGTGCTCCTTTGAGTTGGTACTCATAAATTAGGGGTTGGTTCTCCTTTGGTTAGTGCCCTAAAATTTGTAATCAAACCTTTTCATTTTGGTGCTGGATTGGAGCAGAAGATCTCTAACAACTATTCTCAATAATTTTTTTCCCACTTTGGGTTTTCTTCATACATCTGGTGTTGTGTGTTGAATTAATCTTTAAGATTATTCTCCTACATACCTTGTTTGCATTGCTTTGGTAACCGGTTTGCATTTTGTCTATTTCATATTCAACTAGTATAGCTTTGATTAAGTAAAAAATATTTAAATCACTTATTCACCCCCTCTTAGTGATCCATTGTGTTCAACAATTGGTATCCAAGACAGGTTCTTGTTGGCATTGTGTTGTCATTGATGTCAACTGGTATAGGATGACTATCGGTAGAAGAGATGTTCGTGCAACACCATCATGCAGGAGTACAAGATGATACATCTTTGATATCACCTTGTGTTGTAGAAAACTAGTAAGGTAAGGAAGAGAATGATCAAAGGAATGATCACTGGAGTCACCGGTACACAATTTAGTGCCTAACTTGTGTGGATGAAATGAACAGGTTACCAATATAGTGTATCATCGGTAAAGAGAGTTTGTCAACTGGTAAGTGAAGTGTTGACAATTAGCAAGATGCTTGGACGTTGTTTGTGATGAAGAGGAATAATGTTACCCAAATCATATCAACATCAGAGGAGAAGAATGAACAGGTCACTGGTATGCTATGTGGTTGTAGAACAACAAGACTCCCATTGGATAGAGATGCAGTCACCATTTGAAGAGATGACTGACAATGAATGTGCTCACTCTGGATCACATGTACCTAGTTGAAGATATGTTGCACAAATAGGGAAGCCATATGAGTGCATTGTTGGATGTAGATGGCAAGGTATCACTCCCTCGTAAGTGGAGCTTATCTCCTATAATGCATAATGTGCATTATAGTTCTATGAGATAAGGAAGAAGAGGTAAAGGCAAGTGTTTGAAGGCTCACACCGGACTTACCAATGAAACAAAGGAATACCTCAAGTTCATGAAATCAGGGTTATGCACTAGACCAATTGAGAAAGAATTATGGGATGTCGATATGAGTTTGTCACTTTGACAAACCAGTTATAATATGGTCTGAGTTGATCAGGGAGAAGGCAACATTGAGTAGATGCAGTTAGAGGAAAATGGTCGGATTGAAGATAGAGTTTGTTGAAGCTTGATGATATGGTGTCATTAAGAGTGTTTACCGCTATGTAAATCCACCAGTAATATGGACAAGGTGTAGATGCGGAAGAATTTCCACTTCATGAGAATGAGCATGCTATGAATAGACATCTCTAGCGATTGGTTAAGATGTACCACTAGTAGTTCAACAAAGAGAAGACATCAAGGTTAGCTGGTAAAGTGTGAGATACCGGCATGGTTACTGAACCAGAATAAAAGAAGAACCAGTTGAGTGTTTGGTTGGTGATCCTATTTGAACCAACACAAAAGTCAAAGGTGGTAGTTGGTTGATAGAAGTGCCACATGGAGTCAAGGTGGTGGACTTGCATGCAGTGATAGATGGAGTGTGCACTGACAAGGTTGTTGCGGAGTTGGTCGATATTAATCGTAGATCCCATAAATCATGGGATGTGTCGCAAATGTTTGTAGATCGAGGTTTGGAGGACAATAGAGAGCTAGCTCAGACTGATTGAGGAGATCGAGGAAGATGAAGGAAACCGCAAGACCAATCTTGGTGATTGATCAATAAATCAGCTGATAGGGTAAAAAGTAGATTGCCAAAGACAGAAGGTGTGATCAAGAAGGCATGACAATGTTCATGATGTGAAAATAGTTTTCTGGGGGATTAGATTGCATAAGATCTGATTGCATTTAGTTTTCCTCGAGGTTGATGAGGAAACCCTTATGGCTTGAGATTTGAATTGGCTTTTGGCGGGAAGACTGGGCTATAAATATGGAAACCAAAGATATTGTTAAGTGTTGCTGGATGGGAGAAGATAGAGTTGCTCCAAAGTGATTTAGTGTTGCATGATAGAGTTAGATCAGTCAGAGGGAAAATTGTAGAAGATAATAGTGACCAGGGGAGTGAAGGTTAAACCAGTGATAGGGTTTAACAGAGGGTTTGTTGGAAATATGAAGTAATTGATTATGTGTTGCATTGATGTTTTATCATTGATGTAAACACTAGCTATTATGATTGTGTAATGCCCGCCAAAATACCCCAAAGAAATATAGCTAAAAACATGCTAATTTAATATATATATTTTTTAAACAATACAACACATAACATCACTTAAGCAATGTAGTGAGCACACAACAACAATTAAGTGTTATGAACATAAAATCATTCACTCAAGCTATTCAAACAATTACGCAAGTGGAATACAATAAATCATTTCTACTACTCCCTAGGGTATCTCAACAACATTACTTCATCTACCTACATAAGGAATAAGCATTTACTTTCTTCCAGTTCAATACCTCATAATCTTAATCATTATACACACATAGGTGCAACATAAAAATACCTAACACTCATGATATGCAACCTTCTTAATCTTTCATTTAATATGAGATTCTATCTTTCAATGCACCACTATTTCCTTTTACACTTAGATTCATTTTCTACACCAAGTCCGAATGTTCCTATTACCATTAACCAACCTTTTACTATGAACATTGCCATACACATACCAAGAGTAATCCCTTACATTGCATTAACATGATTTCCATTTACACTTAACTTCTACATAGTCATTTATAATTCTATGCTCCTAGCATACTTATTACTTCATCATGATTCTAAAAGCACATAATGCAATAGTCACAAAGTCTACTTAAACATTTAACCTATAGCTCGTTTAGTACTCATAAAATCTATTACACTATATCAACTAACCAACAATCATCTCATTACAAATTAAGTAACTACACAAATTCATCTCAACACAAATTAAGGGACAATATCCTAATTCCATAATAGCTAAAAGAATCCACCAAATATAAATATAATTCTTAAACCATAACACATGATGCATTCTAATCCTTTCCTAAAAGACAAGAACTCATTTAATTGTCTTCCCATACACTTACTAGTAATTTCCATTAATAAGATTAGTAATTCATTCATTAAGAACATCCATACAATATTTTCATAAGGAACATTCAACTACATCCCAAGAATTATAATATTTTCAATCCTACCATTAGATCACTAACTAGAAAGTATGATGATATAATTTCAAATTCTTTAATCACAACTCATAAACATGTCCTAAGATATCTTCCAAAATTACTCAAACTCATACATCCTATCAAGACATAACATTTCTTCTACTTAAATCATTAGTTAAAGACATCATTTCAAATCTAATACCATTATCATAACATTTACTAGATTTACTTTTAACATGGCTCATCAAGAATTCAAAATACATCATTTCGTTTTAAACAACAATACTTATCCACATCTCATGCATCCATTTCATTTAATATAAATATGTTACAATACAACTCAAGGTTCATCATTACAATCACATACCATAACCAAAAGCTATTACTATAACTAGAACAACATAATCATTTCTCATAAGCATGGCTTCTTTTACAACCGTTATATAAGAATTTCATTACATAAATCACATCATCATTTACATTCTTGCTGAAATTATTATCCATGAACTATCTAAAGAAGTATCCTCATCCATGCAAGAACAATCCAAAGACAGGAACATCCCAATGGTTTAAAAGCACCAAGCACTCGACCATGTGGAACCAAAGGAACCACACCCCATGCTAGGAGATGCCACAAGGTCCCAACCCACACTCTACATATATGTTGACACTCAAAACCAAAGAGACTAACCAACAAGGATTCTCAAGCAAGAAATCACACAGAGCCACAAGAAGAAACTTCTAGAGGCGTAAAACTCATCAAGACATAAATACATCTAATAAGCATAATCATAAATCATAAAGGGGGAACACATGTAGGAGTAGAGTGTCATCACATGCCATCCTCATAACACAATAACATAATAACACAAGACACTAACCTGATGGACATGTGGAGCCATCTCAACCTATGAGAGACCAACGGAGATTAGCTTACCTTCTTCATGGCCTTCTCATGCTTATCCTAAAACATCCTCCCTAGGACTAAGCCATGAGGCTCAAAACTATGCATTATCTTGTTTAAATGAGTTATAATTTTTCCATCATAATTAATTCAGTATCAATGTTATCACTTACCTACAAATCATGGAAAACTCCAATGTGCCCTGGTGGTCTAGACTTCATGCATCCTTACAAGGAACCTCATGCCAGTCTATCTCTGATGACCCTGGTCATCACAAGGAAGCCCACTCCTCCTAACATGGCCCAACAACACATTAGAAGAGGCTCTACCAACATAAATACATGAAAATAATACTCAATGCATCAACTTCCACACATACTCTCACAACATATGCAAAGCTACAACAACATCAATATAAAAAAATGAGCCTCTTGGCTAGCAATCAACAAAGGAATATCAAACCATTAAATTTGTTGTCATTAATGAAATTAAAACCACAGCAAGGCCAACTCACTTGCTGCCCCAAATCAACAACACTTCCAACTCACCAACCATACCACATCAATATGGATGAAAGCACAATTCTTTCCCCAATAACATAGGAAGATAAATATGCTTGAAACCACAAAATACATCAACTAAAATCAGATACAAAACTATAAATCATCAACACCCTTAACAATGCCTTTGGTACAAGAATTAATCCAGAAAGTACCACAAAATCAAGCAACTAGCAAATTAACCTACAGGAAAAACCAGTCCAAGCCTTTAAATCAATTTAAATCCAACCACTAGAAATCTCCAAATTAATCTCAGAAATTCATTCACCAAAGATGCCAACCCCTGTGAATGCACAGGAAGGCCTATTTATTAAAAATAAAAAATAAAACAAAACAAAAACAAGCAAAAACCATCCTCCAATAAAAATATTTCAAAAATATTATATTCCATACCTACCTTCCCAAAGTTCAAGAAAATAAAATATATTTTCTACCTACCATAAACTTCTAGCCAATCAAATCCAAGGGTAGGTAAAATAAATTAAACCATTGACTTGGGGTGAAAATGACTTTTAAATAAAAGAATACAAATTAACCGCTTTTAAATTAGTTAATGGGTAAAATAATATTACTCAATAAATAAAATTCACTTCAACATTAAATAAATAATAAACACTTGAAGGCCAATATTAAATCAAAACTCGATGCATGACACAGAAAGACACAGAAGGCTTTCAGCAAACCCAAAAATACAAATATTTCACACAAACTATAGAATAAAACCTTACAACAAATTTATGCCTTCATATATTTCCTTCCTCACTATACAAATTTTAGATTCATTTCCCCAAGCTCACACATTCAATCTGCAAACACAGAGCATACAGGAAAATTGTAAAATAAAATATAAAAAGGTAGAATACATCTCCAACCTGCAACCCATGTTATGGAAGAAGCTGAAGAAGAGATTCCACCAGCCAAACCAAATCCAACCCAAGCTCTAGCAAAAATCCAAGAGAGAAGAAAACCAAAACCAAGAAGAAAACTTGCTGCAGAAAATTTTTCAGAGAGGAACCAACCCACGAAAAATTCACAGAAAAGAAAATAAAAAGAAAAACATTAACCAAAAACCCTAGCCTCAATCTCAGCCAATCAAAATATTCCAATCTATAATATATTTTACCAACCCCACCATATAATATAATTTTACCTCCCTTTTTAAATTCAACCAATAAGAGAAGAGGGTAGGTAAGGTAAATATAAATCATGCTTTTACAATTTGGTGGGAATGTTTTATCATTTTATTATTTATACAACCCACTTAATATAAAAGTCAAACTAATAAATAAAACATGAGCCACAATTAAATAAATTAAATGGGGAAATTAAATTAAATAAACCAAAGGCTCATAAATGAATTAATGAACCAGATAAATATTAAAAGCCAAATAAATATTAAACCATAGGTGATTAAATAAATAATTAAATACCAATAAAGGTCAAATTATAAATAAATATAAAACACATCATAATCTAAACAATAAAAATTAAATAAATATTAAATCTTCATTAAAATAAATAAACATTTAAATATCAAATAACCACAATGGAAAAAATCCAATAAATTAAATTAAACATTAGATAACCAAATAATCAAATCACTATTAATCAAAATAATTAAAATAAACATCATTAATTATTTAATCTCACATCAATAATCAAATAGTCAATCTCAACATAAAAGGAATAATCAACCAATACTAACATTGTTGGTCTTTTGGTATGGTTTTGTCATTGACGTCAACACCTACTAAATACACCTACTTTAGAGATCTAGCAACATTCACCGGCAAATAGTAAACTATGCAAACAGTCACCGGTATATGGTTAACCGGCAGGATATAATTTTCACTGGTACCTGAAATGACATGGAAGACACTTGGTAATGTCGAAGATATCATGTGGACACTTTACTTTGAAGTAATAATCATTGGTATATTCTTATTTGCATATTTCCTTTTACCGACAAATAGGTCCGGGTTATCTAGGGTTACACTGGCAGGCTTATCTTTTCCAAATCAGCATGGCACGCTATGGAGATCATTTATTATTGTTGTAAATGCATCAAGCCGACATGTTCAATCGGTTATTGCTTCGGATATTGTATTATTTGTAAAATATTTTTATTGTAATATCTTGTAGAGTCGACCTACTAAAATTGGTCTTAGGGTATGGTATAAATGTAAGATCTTATTTGTAAGATCAAGTGTGGAATGTGAAAAAGATTTAAGGAAGGGTATATGCGAGATCAAGTAGGAATATACAGGAAGACATCATTTGAAGGTGAAGTTAGGTTTTTGTAGAAGCATATTAGCATTACACCAGTACTGAATCCAGCATATGGAGATGCTATTTTGTGCAATACATTCTCATTGGATTTAACCATCCAACTATAGTCAGTGTGACTCGCATTTGTGATTGAGCAATGAGCTCTAGGCTGTTGGCCTTTCTGCATGTGCAGACCCCTCTTTGTACACTTACTATCTGCAGTAGTATCATCTGATTGTGGGTAAGGTTTCCCACCGTGGTTTTTCCCCTTAGAAGGTTTCCACGTACAAATATTGGTGTCATGTGTTGTGGATAACTTTGTGCTTATGTTTCATGCATTATATCTTACCGGTATAGCAATTTTCTGTTAACACTGTTTACCGGCATACTTAACTGTCTTACTGGTATTAAGCATTAAGTTGGTAAATAAGATTTTGGTTTGAATTTATTTGACAACTGATTCACCCCCCCCTCTCAGTTGTCTCTGGGACCTACAATTGGTATCAAAGCCTTGTCCTCCTTTTACAGAAGTTTAATAACTTGAGGAGATCCAATGTCTACTAATTATTTTAGAAAGGATAGTCCTAAACTTGATGGAACCAACTATTGGATATGGAAAATCAGAATGGAGACACATCTGAATTGCATTGGTAAAGACATCTGGGAAGTTACTAAGAATGGTTATACTGCTACTGTAGCTGGTCAGACTGCTCCTATTACTTTAGCTAAAGATGAAGAAAATGATTGCAAAGCAAGAGAAGCACTTTTGAGCGCATTATCAGATCAACAAATCATGGGATTATCAGATAGATCCACTGCAAAAGCTATTTGGGATCATTTGGAAACACTGAATGAAGGGGATTCCACAGTCAAAATTGCAAAACTTGAAAGCTTCTGAGTCAGCTATGAACATTTGAAAATGGAAGAAGATGAAAGGATTTCTGCTTTTATGGAAAGAGTAAATGAAATTGTTTTAGGTATCAAATGTTGTGGAGGAACCTTGAGTGAAGATGAGATTGTTTCAAAAATCTTAAGAGGTTTTCCACCGGCATATAAAATGAAGGTTACTATTATTAATGAGTTGAGAACAATGCCTAATACATCAGAAACTAGGGATACATTGATTGGAAAACTTTGAGCTTTTCAAATTGAGGAATTTGGTCTTGTTGCTACTATAAAAATTGATTTGGCCTTCAAAGCTTCAACATCATCTGCTCCATCTTTTGACAAATCAGACTGGAGAGCCTTTTATGCAAGAGAACTTGAAGAAACCAAGAAGGAGAACGATGAGCTTGGAGAACTTGAAGCACTATTTGCAAGAAAAATGCCAAAAGGTCCAATTGGAAGTAAGTATGAAGGTAAAGCACCCTTTAAATGTTTCAACTGCAATAAGACTAGTCATATGGCTTCAAGATGCCCTGATAAACATGCTAGACTAAGAGAAGAAGCTAGGAGGACATACAAACCTAATCCTGAATATCAGAGATACAGATTTAAGAAAAACAAAGATAAATCTTGTTACATTGTTGATGAAGGTGTGACGGATGATTTTGATGAGGATCCAACAAACAACGGATGGGTCTTTGTTGCTATAATAGAAGATCAACCGGTACCTATTGCTCAACCGGTAGAACAAGCCCTAGCAGCTAAAGTTGAATCAAAAGATGAATGGATTATTGAATCAGGATGCTCACATCACATGACTGGAGACAAAGGTAAATTCTTGAACTTTCAAGAATACAATGGAGGTTTAATGAGATTCAAAGATGACAAAGCCTGTTCAATCAAAGGTAAGGGTTCAATATCTCCTAATGGTAAACATAACATCGACGATGTCTACTATGTTGAAGGATTAAAACATAACCTTTTAAGTGTTTGTCAATTAGTTGAGAAAGGTTTTTAGTTACAATTTAAAAATGGAAAATGCAAAATCATGAATAGAACTGGTTTGGAAATTGCAACCGATAATCAGACTAGAGGTAATATCTTTCATTTGAATAATAGTGAAAAGGCATGCTTAATTGCTCATATAGATGAAAGTTGGCTATGGCATAAAAGACTATGTCATGTAAATTTTGATTGCATGGTAAAAATCAGTACTTCTAAGGTAGTTAGAGATCTACCTAAAATTGTGAAACCTCAGAATACAATTTGCAAGGAATGTCAATTTGGAAAACAGGTTAGAGATAGTTTTAGAAGTATTCTAGAAAAATCCAATAATGCTCTTGATTTAATTCACACTGATTTATGTGGTCTAGCTAGAACTAAAAGCTTACAAGGTGATAGATATTTCATGCTAATTATTGATGATTATTCTAGAATGTGTTGGGTTACTTTTCTTAGAGAAAAATCAGAAGCACTTGGGAAGTTCAAGCTATTCAAAGCAATGGTTGAAAATGAAACCAGTAAGAAAATTAAATGTTTAAGATCAGATCAAGGAGGAGAACTCACATCTAGAGATTTTAATACATTCTATGAAGTAAATGGAATCAAAAGATAGTTATCAGCACCTCAGACACCACAATAGAATGGAGTTGTTGAAAGGAAGAACAGAACTATTTTGGATGCAGCAAGAAGTATGTTATCAAAAGCAAATCTACCACATATGTACTGGAGAGAGGCAGTAAGCACTGTTGTCTATACATTCAACAAAGTTCACATCAAAGGTGAAACCGGTAAGACCCCTCATGAACTATGGTTTGGTAATACTCCTACTCTTAAGTATTTCAGAATTTTTGGAAGTAAATGTTATATTAGAAGAGATGAGTATATTGGCAAGTTTGATCCTAGAAGTGATGAAGGAATATTTCTTGGTTATTCATCTAAGAGTAAAGCTTATAGATGTTTTAATAAAAGACTACAAAAAATTGTTGAAAGTACAAATGTAAAGATTGATGAACAATTCAAAGGAACTTCAAGGTATATAGACTCTGAACCGGTAACATAAATTATGACAAACGAACCAACAACAAATCCACCAGTACAAAATGATGATCCAGTTACTCTAGTATCATTAGAGGATTCCACATTAATTGAAGAACAACAACAGACTAAGACACCCCGGTATGTAAGACTGAATCATTCTGAAGATCAGATAATTGGAAGCAAATTTAAAGGAGTCATGACAAGAGGAAGATTGGCTAATGAAGAGGTATGTCTTATTTCTAAAATTGAACCATTATCTATCAATGAGGCATGTGAAGATAAATTTTGGATTAAAGCTATGGAAGAAGAATTAGGACAAATTGAGAAAAATAATACTTGGACATTAGTTCCCTGGCCTAAAACTAAAAATGTAACTGGAACCAAATGGGTATTTAGAAAAAAACTCAATGAAGATGGTGAGGTTGTCAGAAATAAAGCAAGACTAGTGTGTAAGGGATATTCTCAGAAAGAAGGAGTTGATTACAATGAAACCTTTGCATCGGTAGCCAGAATTGAGGCAGTTAGATTATTCTTGGCCTTTGCAGCTCACAAAGACTACAAATTTTATCAAACGGATATTAAATGTGCATTCTTGAACGGAGATCTTGAAGAGGAAGTCTATATTGAACAACCTGATGGATTTTCTTTGACAGATGACAATGATATGGTTTGCAGATTAAGAAAAGCTCTGTATGGACTAAAACAAGCTCCAAGAGCCTGGTATGCAAGATTGGATAAGTATCTTTTAAAGATTGGTTTTACTAAAGGAAATGCAGATAGCAATTTATATTACAAAGTAACTAATGATGACATCTTGATTATGGAAGTATTTGTTGATGATATAGTCTTTGGAGGAGAAGATGGATTATGCAAAGAATTTTCTCTTAAAATGCAGCATGAATTTGAAATGTCTATGATTGGAGAAATAAAATTCTTTTTAGGATTGCAGATTTTACAGACTGATAAAGGCATATTTTTGAGTCAATCTAAGTACTTGAAAGAGCTACTCAAGAAATTTGGGATGGAGAACCCTAAACCGGTAAGCACACCTATGACTACAAATGACAAATTATCTCAAAGGGATGAATCTACACCTATTAATCCAACGAGATACAAATCTATGATAGGAGGTTTACTGTATTTGACACAAACCAGATCTGATATTATGAATGTAGTATGTATAGTTTCTAGATTTCAGAGTAATCCTAGGGAAATTCATGAATCGGCAGTAAAAAGGATTTTCCGATACTTACAAGGCACAACAAATCTTTGATTATGGTATCCTAAAGATGAAAATTTTGATCTATATGCATACACAGATGCAAATTGGGCAGGAGATGTGGATGATAGAAAAAGCACCACTAGAGGAGCATTCTTTCTTGGAAAGAGATTAGTTTCTTGGTTAAGTAAGAAATAGAGTTGTACATTTTTATCAATAGCAGAATCAGAATATGTTGCAGCAGCAACAAATTGTACACAGGTAATTGGGCTTAAGCAAATGTTGAAAGACATAAAGGTAAAATGCAAGGAACCTATTACTATATATTGTGATAACACTACAACAATTGATATATCTAAGAATCCAGTATTACATTCTAAAACAAAACATGTTTCTATCAAACTGAATTTTCTAAGGGAAAAAGTTGAAGAAAAGGAGATAAAATTGGTTTATATGAATACTAAAGAACAACTTGCAGATGTTTTCACAAAACCTTTGCCTAAGGAAACTTTTGAGTATCTCAGAGATCAGCTCGGAGTCTTATCTCCACCGGTAGAGACTTAGACAGTTGATGATTGTCATCAACTGACAGAATTAAATGGACAAATCTTTTATTCTGGTATTTGATGAGGAAGCTACTTCTCAGGGGGAGTAGTTGGTATATTGACTTGGTTGGTATTTTGTATGAACTTGACTTTTTGTGACTTTGGCATTTGATGTCAAAGGGGGAGAGATATATGGAAAAACATTAAGGAAAGATATATGAAAAATGCATTATCTTTTTGAGGAGGGATTGGTATTGAAAATAAATCTTTGGTATAAACACATATTACTCCCAGGGCAAGAAATGGGGATTGTTGATTTTAATACTTGGCATTTCTGTTTTGGCACTTTGATGGTTTTTCCATCTTGTGTTGCCATCAATGCCAAAGGCGGAGATTGCTGGTATTTTGGTATGGTTTTTTCATTGATGTCAACACTTGCTAAATACACCTACTTTAGAGATCTAGCAACATTCAACGACAAATAGTAAACTGTGCAAATAGTCACCAGTATATGGTTAACCGGCAAGATATAATGTTCACCGGTACCTGAAATGACATGGAAGACACTTGGTAATGTCAAAGATATCATGTGGACACTTTACTTTGAAGTAATAATCATTGGTATATTCCTATTTGCATATTTGCTTTTACCGACAAATAGGTCCAGGTTATCTAGGGTTACACTAGCAGGCTTATCTTTTCCAGATCAGCATGGCACGCTATGGAGATGATTTATTATTGGTGTAAATGCATCAAGCCAACATGTTCAATTGGTTATTGCATCGGATATTGTATTTTTTGTAAAATATTTTTATTGTAATATCTTGTAGAGCCGACCTGCTAAAATTGGTCTTAGGGTATGGTATAAATGTAAGATCTTATTTGTAAGATCAAGTGTGGAATGCGAAAAATATTTAAGGAAGGGTATATGCGAGATCAAGCAGGAATATACATGAAGACATCATTTGAAGGTGAAGTTAGGTTTTTGTAGAAGTATATCAGCATTACACCGGTACTGAATCTAGCATATGAAGATGCTATTCTGTGTAGTACATTCTCATTGGATTTAACCATCCAACTGTAGTCAGTGTGACTCCCATTTGTGATTGAGTAGTGAGCTCTAGGCTATTGGCCTTTCTGCATGTGCAGACCTCTCTTTGTACACTCACTATCTGCAGTAGTATCATCTGATTGTGGGTAAGGTTTCCCACCATGGTTTTTCCCCTTACAGGGTTTCCACATACAAATATTGGTGTCATGTGTTCTAGATAACTTTGTGCTTATTTTTCATGCATTAAATCTTACCGGTATATAGCAATTTTCTATTAACACTATTTACCGGCATACTTAACTGTCTTATCGGTATTAAGCATTAAGTTGGTTAATAAGATTTTGGTTTGAATTTATTTGATAACTAATTCACCCCCCCCTCTCAGTTGTCTCTGGGACCTAAAAAACATACTCACAACACAGAAGAAACCTAGCTTACTAACTATCATGACGACTTGCGCCAAGACACTGACGACTCACAGTGAACAACTTAGACCTAGAGTATGTGAGGGGAAATTGTACCTACTCTGAACCACATACCATTGTGATTTAAAGACACTCTCAAACCTGTGGAGCCAGGTGGAGTCGGTGTCTGGTACCTACAAATCCTGCATCCACAAAGCAATGATATGACATATATATATATATATATATATATATATATATATATATATATATATATATATATATATATATATATATATATATATATATATATATATATATATATATATATATATATATATATATATATATTATAACAGACAAGGGTTAGAGAATCGCAATGACACATCCCACTTGCAATGAGTGATGTGGAATTGTCTCTATCTCGAAGACAGTCATACAACAATCAAGCACACCATAAGATCAACTCATGATAGATAATCATTAAATATGGTTAGTACATAAAAACATCATCAAGTGCATGATTAGTATAATTCACGATTATAGTAAGGCATGTAAAATCCATCAACAATTATGCTCATCAAATCACATGATCAATATAATCTTTTGATAGTCAATCACATAATAAGTATATAGTGTCTAATAAATCACACGATCATTAATGATAGTATCAACCTCCTATAAATCATCTAAAATAGCCTATGCCCAATAGTGTCTATCACGCATGAATTAAAGGTCAACTCTAGTCAAACAAGTCAAGTGAGGGGTGGACCCTACATCCTCCCCCCCTTAGACTCGACTTACTCCTGGAAGTCGTTAGAGTGAGGGTGAAAACTAACACACATAAATGAAAAACTTCATTTTAACACAAACACATTATAATATTTTCTAAGTCCAATAAAGATAACGACAAATAAATTTCCTCTTTATGCTTCAATTATTTGAAATAAACATGTTACACAAGAGGTAAATGAAGCACCAATTGTTATTAATTATGATATGTAAACTAATTTGTTAAAATACTTACAAGGGAACTTCATTTTAACCACACTTGCAATACAAAGTTGTACTTTCAATCACTGATTCAAGCATCAATAAGAAGAAATCACTACATTTCGCACTAGTATTCATAATAATACTCCCTCAACATCTAGTTGCATGCAATAGAGAGAGAGATATATATACATTTACATAATATCTTACACATATGCACCTATTATATTACTAAACAAATCATGTCATAAACCTAAATGAGTGAAATTTTCTTAGAACTAAGCTTCCTCAAACTAAATGTACTCAAGACCTCACACAATAACCAAGAATAAATAACCTATTTATTTAAAAGAACAAATTTCATGACATTCAAATGTCCTAATTTCCACCATGCTTACACTGCACTACACTTTATACAAACATTAGATGCAATCCTTATCCAATCAAATCATTCAAAGGGCATCCTTAATCCAATATGTGTACACAAAGATTTGAAGGCAAGAAATCAGCAACTGCTTTTTATTTAACTATTCCATAATTTAAGACTTCACAATTCCAAGGCACTTCTATCTACTATAAACTTTTAGAAACTTACCAGTAAATTTCACCTTATTAACACTTTTCATTTACTCAGCTAATAACAACATTATCTACTTGTTTTCTTAGTCTATTGCACTTTTTTGCGATGTCCTCCCTCGCACACACTACCAGCGGTCCAGAATGAACATGATAGAGACAACACTAGCTCAAGATTTTGGCCCACAATACAACGACACTCAAAATGACCACCATAGACAACAAAAGAGGAGGTCAAAGGAAATATTCTCAAATCAATTCAATAAATTAAAAGAGAAGAAAATTTGCTGGCGAAATAAATCAAAAAATTTAAGTGTGACAAGTGCCACCACAAGGGAAAAATAAAAGAAAGAAGAACTCAGTGGTCATCAAAAAGTAAAGAAATCCCAAAAGTACACATTACTCCTATGGACACATCACATAAATCATAAATTAACTCAAGGCAAAATAAACGATTCATCCAACTCATATCACAAGGTGACCAACATTAGTCACACCAAAGGGAGTAACCGCTACACAACATCCAAGGGTGAAATGTCTTGAATGTGTTAGAGAGTGCACACCATATTTTAAGACTTCTATTTTAATCTGTATGTCTATGTTCTTTTCATTATTTTTATGCAATTCAATATTTTAAAAAATATAGGCAATTATCCTTTATGAAAGTTGACATAGGTAGGAAGAAATAAAGCAACCACGTACTCACACATGCACAAGGAATATACTCATACAATGACTAATGATCAAGATATCTTATCTCTACCATGATTATACTCACCAAGTTATAACATAAACAAAGGTTAGAGATTCAATTACTCACTTGATAGTAAACTACAACACACATTATTTCCATTAATGCACAACTAATAACCTATAGAAGATTAGAAATTCCTTCATAAGGTCTTTAAGCAATTTAGTCAATCATATATTTAAACAAGCAAAATAGGTCTCATTACAAAATCCAAAGTTTAATATCAATTTCTACTCTTACCAATAATAATCTTCTGACATACTTCCAGTTATCTAAGTTAAGAATATCTCAGTCCCACTTCCAGAACTTAGTTTTCTTTTCATCTAATACCACTTAATTTAAAAGAACACACACATCATTCTATTTAAAATCACTTCCTATTAGGACTTGATTACTATCATTCATAGACTATGTATTTTCAACATTTCAGGAAAAATTGGCATTTAGAATCCCAACACAATTTCATATAACTAATTATTATTTTATCTCATTAGAATTCACTAAGGAAGCACTTCTTAAAATTCAAATAAGGCAATGATATAGTAACCTTTCTTAATTTATCCATCTAGTTAAGAGAAATATTTATTCAATGCCACACAATTCCTACACAAAGCTAAAACTTTTATCTTGCCAGACCAAATAAAGACACAATGATATCATTTCGATTTCTACATATGAAATGCATCAATCCTTGCTTCAATACACATATTTATCTCCTTTTAGTTTGATGATACATTTCCTAATTAAATGATGGGATATTCTATTTAATTAATTATTCCTTTAAAGAATAAGGATCATGAATGCAATACCTAAATTTCAGTCTCCAATGCAAATTAACTTCATCTAATCTTCCCTTTAACGTATATGAGTCATATTCAGAAATCATTATCCAATCCTTCTACTTAATATCAATAACCCCCAAGTATTTGAATTCTTTACCCCAAAGAGAGAAGAGGAAGGAAGGGATATTGCCACACAAATCAATACACACAAATTTATGCAAACTTTGTTTGAATTTCCTAGTCATGCCAAATGCAGCTACCACTTTTAAAGGTATGCAATTTCAACTTCCATAAGATCTCCTACCAATACATGTGCAACTAGCAATCCCGAATCCTTTGATAGCTATGATTTCCTCAAACAATATTTTATTACATACAAAATCACACATATACCAAAATAACCAATAGTTCTATGGGGAAATCATTACATTACCAACTAACCTCCTTACATTTCACATAAGATTAAATAAGGAAAAAGGCATTCCAACTACTTCTATTAAGCACCATATGCAATTCCTTCGATTTTCACATCATGATCTATACTAAATTCTTCCTAAATGTATAATACAAACACTTCATCCTTCTATTCATAGGAAGATCAACATAACATACCAATTTTATGATCATCGCATTAGTTAAGAGGATACACACATTCTTTTCTCAATCTACCACAAAATTAATTATGTATAAGGAAAACAACCCTAATCATCCAAGAAAGCACTATAAATTTATAGGGGAAGAAATAACATATAGACACTTCTCTTATTTTGGATACATGCATAAGGAATAAATACACACTTTACTTAAAGTTATGATTCCTAAAAGGAATTAGAGAAAAACACAAGGCATAAATATCTAAGATTCCAAAAATTCGAACAACTTTTCTTCTAACACAAACTTCAAAGAGTAACTTAATTCAAAGGAACATCAAGGCACATTCAAAAGACTAATAGAAACATCCTTAACCAAAGATCTTAGTGTTGCAACATGGGCTCTGATACCAAATGTAAAGCCTGCCAAAATACCCCAGAGAAATATAGCTAAAAACATGCTAATTTAATATCTATTCTTTTAAACAATACAACACATAACATCACTTAAGAAATGCAGTGAGCACACAACAACAATTAAGTGTTATGAACATAGAATCATTCACTCAAGCTATTCAAACAATTACGCAAGTGGAATACAATAGATCATTTCTACTACTCCCTAGGGTATCTCAACAACATTACTTAATCTACCTACATAAGGAATAAGCATTTACTTTCTTCCAGTTCAATACCTCATAATCTTAATCATTATACACACATAGGTGCAGCATAAAAATGCCTAACACTCATGATATGCAACCTTCTTAATCTTTCATTTAATATGAGATTCTATCTTTCAATGCACCACTATTTCCTTTTACACTTAGATTCATTTTCTACACCAAGTCCAAATGTTCCTATTACCATTAACCAACCTTTTACTATGAACATTGCCATACACATACCAAGAGTAATCCCTTACATTGCATTAACATGATTTCCATTTACACTTAACTTCTACATAGTCATTTATAATTCTATGCTCCTAGCATACTTATTACTTCATCATGATTCTAAAAGCACATAATGCAATAGTCACAAAGTATACTTAAACATTTAACCCATAGCTCGTTTAGTACTCATAAAATCTATTACACTATATCAACTAACCAACAATCATCTCATTACAAATTAAGTAACTACACAAATTCATGTCAACACAAATTAAGGGACAATATCCTAATTCCACAACAACTAAAAGCATCCACCAAATATAGATATAATTCTTAAACCATAACACATGATACATTCTAATCCTTTCCTAAAAGACAAGAACTCATTTAATCATCTTCCCGTACACTTACTAGTAATTTCCATTAATAAGATTAGTAATTCATTCATTAAGAACATCCATACAATATTTTCATAAGGAACATTCAACTACATCTCAAGAATTATAAGATTTTCAATCCTACCATTAGATCACTAACTAGAAAGTATGATGATATAATTTCAAATTCTTTAATCACAACTCATAAACATGTCCTAAGATATCTTCCAAAATTACTCAAACTCATACATCCTATCAAGACATAAAATTTCTTCTACTTAAATCATTAGTTAAAGACATCATTTCAAATCTAATACCGTTATCATAACATTTACCATATTTACTTTTAACATGGCTCATCAAGAATTCAAAATACATCATTTCGTTTTAAACAACAATACTTATCCACATCTCATGCATCCATTTCATTTAATATAAATATGTTACAATACAACTCAAGGTTCATCATTACAATCACATACTATAACCAAAAGCTATTACTATAACTAGAACAACATAATCATTTCTCATAAGCATGGCTTCTTTTACAACCATTACATAAGAATTTCATTACATAAATCACATCATCATATACATTCTTGTTGCAATTATTATCCATGAACTATCTAAAGAAGCATCCTCATCCATGCAAGAAGAATCCAAAGGCAGGAACATCAAAATGGTTTAAAAGCACCTACCACCTGACCATGTGGAACCAAAGGAACCACCCCCCATGCTAGGAGATGACACAAGGTCCCACCCCACACTCTACATCTAGGTTTACACTCAAAACCAAAGAGACTAATGAACAAGAACTCTCAAGCAAGAAATCACATAGAGCCATAAGAAGAAACTCCCAGAGGTGTAAAACTCATCAAGACATAAATGCATCCACTAAGCATAATCATAAATTATAAAGGGGGAACACATGTAGGAGTGGAGTGTCATCACATGCCATCCTCATAACACAATAACATAATAACACAAGGCACTAGCCTGATGGACATGTGAAGCCATCTCAACCTATGAGAGACTAAGGGAGATTATCTTGCCATCTTCACGGGCTTCTCATGCTTATCCTAAAACATCCTCCCTAGAAATAAGCCATGAGGCTCAAAACTATTCATTATCTTGTTTAAATGAGTTATAATTTTCCCATCCCAATTAAATCATTATCAATGTTGTCACTTGCTTACAAATCATGGAAAACTCCAATGTGCCCTGGTGGTCTAGACTTCATACATCCTTACAAGGAACCTCATGCCAGTCTATCTCTCATGACCCCGGTCATCACAAGGAAGCCCACTCCTCCTAACATGGCCCAAAAACACATCACAAGAGACTCTACCAACATAAATACATGAAAATAATACTCAATGCATACAATAACTTCCACACATACTCTCACAACATATGCAAGGCTACAACAACATCAATATAACAAAATGAGCCTCTTGGCTAGCAATCAACAAAGGCATATCAAGCCATTAAATTTGTTGTCATCATTGAAAGTAAAACCACAACAAGGCCAACTCGCTTGCTGCCCCAAAATAGCAACACTTTCAACTCACCAACCATAGCACATCAGTATGGATGAAAGCACAATTCTTTCCCCAATAACATAGGAAGGTAAATATGCTTGAAACCACTAAATACATCAAATAAAATCAAATATAAAACTATAAATCATCAACACCCTCAACAATGCCTCTGGTACAAGAATTAATCCGGAAAGTACCACAAAATCAAGCAACTAGCAAATTGACCTACAAGAAAAATTGTCCAAGCCCTTAAACCAATTTAAATCCAACCATTAGAAATCTCTAAATTAATCTCAGAAATTCATTCACCAAATATGCCAACCCCTGTGAATGCACAGGAAGGCCTATTTATCAAAAATAAAAAATAAAACAAAAGAAAAACAAGCAAAACCATCCTCCAATCAAAATATTTCAAAAATATTATATTCCATACCTACCTCCCCAAAGTTCAAGAAACTAAAATATATTTTCTACCTACCATAAACTTCCAGCCAATCAAATCCAAGGGTAGGTAAAATAAATTAAACCATTGACCGGGGGTGAAAATGACTTTTAAATAAAAGAATACAAATTAACCCCTTTTAAATTAATTAATGGGTAAAATAATATTACCCAATAAATAAAATTCACTTCAACATTAAATAAATAATAAACACTTGAAGGCCAATATTAAATCAAAACTCCATGCATCACACAGAAAGACACAGAAGGCTTTCAGCAAACCCAGAAATACAAATATTTCCCACAAACTATAGAATAAAACCTTACACCAAATTTATGCCTTCATATATTTCCTTCCTCACTATACAAATTTTAGATTCATTTCCCCAAGCTCACACATTCAATCTGCAGACACGGAGCATACAAGAAAACTATAAAATAAAATATAAAAAGGTAGAATACATCTCCAACCTGCAACCCGTGTTATGGAAGAAGCTGAAGAAGAGATTACTCCAGCCAAACCAAATCCAACCCAAGCTCCAGCCAAAATCCAAGAGAGAAGAAAACCAAAACCAAGAAGAAAACTTGCTGGAGAAAATTTATCAGAGAGGAACCAACCCACGAAAAATTCATGGAAAATAAAATAAAAAGACAAACATTAACCAAAAACCCTAGCCTCAATCTCAGCCAATCAAAATATTCCAATCTATAATATATTTTACCAACCCCACCATATAATATAATTTTACCTCCCTTTTTAATTCAACCAATAAGAGAAGAGGGTAGGTAAGGTAAATATAAATCATGCTTTTACAATTTGGTGGGAATGTTTTATCATTTTATTATTTATACAACCCACTTAATATAAAAGTCAAACTAATAAATAAAACATGAGCCACAATTAAATAAATTAAATGGGAAAATTAAATTAAATAAACCAAAGGCTCATAAATGAATTAAAGAACGAGATAAATATTAAAAGCCAAATAAATATTGAACCATAGGTGATTAAATAAATAAATAAATACCAATAAAGGTCAAATTACAAATAAATATAAAACACATCATAAGCTAAACAATAAAAATTAAATAAATATTAAATCTTCATTAAAATAAATAAACATTTAAATATCAAATAATCAAATAACCAAAAAGGAAAGAATCCAATAAATTAAATTAAACATTAGATAACCAAATAATCAGATCGCTATTAATCAAAATAATTAATATAAACATCATTAATTATTTAATCTCACATCAATATTCAAATAGTCAATCTCAACATAAAAGGAATAATCAGCCAATACTAACATACTCACAACAGAGAAAAAACCCAGCTTACTAACTATCACGACAACTTGCACCAAGACACTGACGACTCACAGTGAACAACTTAGACCTAGAGTATGTGAGGGGAAATTGTGCCAACTCCAAACCACATACCATTGGGATTTAAAGACACGCTCAGACCTGTGGAGCCAGGTGGAGTCGATGTCTGGTTCTTGCAAATCCTGCATCCACAAAGCAACGATATGACATATATATATATATATAACAGACAAGGGTTAGAGAATCACAATGACACATCCCGCTCGCAATGAGTGATGTGGAATTGTCTCTATCTTGAAGACAGTCATACAACAATCAAACACACCATAAGATCAACTCATCATAGATAATCATTAAATATGGTTAGTACATAAAAACATCATCAAGTGCATGATTAGTATAATTCACGATTATAGTAAGGCATGTAAAATCCATCAACAATTATGCTCATCAAATCACATGATCAATATAATATTTCGATAGTCAATCACATAATAAGCATATAGTGTCTAATAAATCACACAATCATTAATGATAGTATCAACATCCTATAAATCATATGAAATAGCTTGTGCCCAATAGTGTCTATCACGCATGAATTAAAGGTCAACTCTAGTCAAATAAGTCAAGTGAGGGGTGGACCCTATAGATTGGTTACCAATAGACATATTTTGGCTACTGGTAGAAGAACTAGTGTTATCGACAGAAGGGACTATCAGTGGGATAGTACTGACATGTTTGGATCAATGGAATATGTTTTGTTTGATGTTTCTAGAGTATGTTTTGGTTAGTTGGTATTGACTTGATGATTGGATGCTATCATACACTCTAGTAATCCTATACCGGTAAGTGTTTAAGGTTTTACCAGTAGAGCATTTACTAGGAATCTTTGACAGGATGCATAAGTGGTGTTGGTGCGGCTTCTAGATGGAATTCAAGATGTAGAAGGTGATCTTTGTTCGTGCCTCAACTGATTGAAGACATTGCTTTCACATGGTGAATCTATTTGGGTCTAGTTTATCGATTGATATCATCTTACATGTTCTCTACACGTTATCAGGATGATTTATGGATTGGTTCATGTTGTTTTTGTCTAAAGCCAACATGGCATATCATTGTAATATGGATGTATGTAATGATCTTATTTTAATATCTTTTAGGTGGTTGACCTAATTGTTTTAGGCCTTAGGGTTTGTATAAATTGATGTAAGATCTCATTGTAGATCATGGTCATGTTCATGGAATGAAATATCATATGCAAAGGAGATTTGGTCGATCATAGGTGATCGAATTGGGTTTATGTAAGAGATCAAAGGCCTCTGGTATTGAGCTTAATCGAGACTGTAATCAGGCATGGTAGATGCTATCATTGGCGATTCATTCTTCTTGATTATTGTCCAATTATATTGAGGTGGTTATAACCTCTCTGTAGTCAGTGAGACTCCTTTGTAATGAGCAGTACGCTCTAGGTAGTGTGCCTTCCTGCATGTACAGACCCCTTATTGTATCACATACTTTTTGCAGAAGTATCATCTGACTGTGGGTAGGCTTCCCACTGTGTTTTTTCCCTTTATCAGGTTTTACACATACAAATCATGGTGTTTTGTGGTATGGTTGAATTGTGTTAATTCTATGTTTCATTCTTAAGTTTAATTTCTTATCGGTATCTCTTTCTGCAATTCTGGTATTCAATGTTTATGTGCTCCGATTAACAGTTATAAAGTGGCTTGATTAATATAATTTGTTCACAACCGATTCACCCCCCCCTCTCTCAGTTGTCCACCGGTTATTCTAACAATTGGTATCAGATCTTTGGTCCTCTTTTGGAGAATCTTAAGTGCTTGAGGTAGATCCTATGGAAACTAATACTTCAAATCCACTGGCTGCTATTTTCAGAAGAGAAATCCCTAAGCTTGATGGAAAAAACTATGGGATATGGAAAATCCAAATGGAGACTCATCTTATATGTCTTGGCAAGTATATTTGGGAGATCACTAAGAAAGGATATACACCTTATGATCTGGCATCTGGTAATCCTGCTCCTATAAGCATGGACAAAAATATTAAAAATGATTGCAGAGCTAGAGAAGCCCTCCTATATGCACTCACTGGTCAGCAAATCATGGCATTGACTAATAAATCATCTACAAAGGTTATGTGGGATAATTGCAAACTCTGAATGAAGGTTACCCTACTGTAAAAATTGTTAAACTTGATGGTTACCAAGTAAGGTATGAGAACTTGAAGATGGAAGATAATGAAAGAATTGCTACATTTATGGAAAGAGTAAATGAGATTGTCGTGGGAATTCAATGTTGTGGAGGATCTCTAAGTGAAGATGAAATAGTTTCTAAAGTTTTGAAAGCCCTACCACTAGCTTAGAAGATGAAGGCTATTGCACTTAATGAATTGAGAACAATGGAAAACAATTCAGTTAACCAAGACATTCTGATTGGGAAATTATCTGCTTTTGAGCTTGAAGAATTTGGACCCTCTAGAGCTGCAAAGTTTGAACCTGCTTTTCATGCATCATAATCTTCTAGAAAAAGTGATTGGAAAGCTCTATATGAAAAAGAATTGGAAGATATGAGGAAAGAGGATGAAGAATTTGAGCAACTTGAAGCCTTATTTGCTAGAAGAGTACCTAAAGGACTAACAGGAAGTAAGTATGAAGGAAAAGAACCTTTTAAATGTTTTGCATGCAATAAGATTGGTCATTTTGCATCTAGATGTCCTGAAAGGAATGCAAGATTTGAAGAAAGAGTTAAGAAGTCATTTAAGCCTAATTAGAACAAATATAGATTCAAGAATAACAAACTATGCTACATAGAGAATGAGGAAGGAGTAAGTGATGACTCAAAGGATGAACCTACAGGAGACTCTGGTAGTGGATCCGATAGTGGAAAGGAATGAGTATTCTATGCTTTAAAGGAAGATGAACTAGAACCAGTTATCAAGAATGAACAAAAGGCCCTGGAAGAAAAAGTTGGAGACAAGGATGAATGGGTAATTAATAGTGGATGCTCATATCATATGACTGGAGATAAAAGAAAATTTATGACCCTGAAAGAATACAATGGTAGTCAAGTCATATTTGGGGATGAAAAAGCATGTATGATCAAAGGTAGAGGTATTATTTCTCTAGATGGTAAGCATAATACTGATAATGTCTACTATGTAGAAGGTTTAAAGCATAATATTTTAGGTGTTGGTCAATTGGTGGATAAGGGATTTCAACTTTAGTTCAAAGATAGAGAATGCAAATCATTAACAAAACTGGTTTGGAGATTGCAACCGGTACTCAGACTGGAGGTAATATCTTTCACTTGAACACTAGTAATAAGACATGTCTGATTTCTCATATTGATGAGAGTTGGTTATGGAATAAGAGTTTGTGTCATGTTAATTTTGATTATATTGTTTAGATCAGTTCAACAAAGGTAGTTAGAGATATACCTAAGATTATAAGGCCTCATAATCTGATATGTAAGGAATGTCAATTGGGAAAGAAAGTTAGAACTTCTCTTAACAACATACATGATAACTCTGATGATGTGCTTGATTTGATTCATACTGACTTATGTGGTCGAGCAAGGACTAGAAGCTTTCAAGGTGATAGATACTTCATGCTAATAATTGATGATTATTCTAGAATGATGTGGGTGACTTTTCTGAGGGAGAAATCTGAAGCTTTTGAGAAATTCAAGATTTTCAAAGAAAAGGTGAAAACAAAAACTAGATTGAAAATCAAATGTCTGAGATTAGATCAAGGCGGTGAGTTCACATCTCCTGAATTTAAAACATTTTGTGAGATAAATGGAATTAGGGGACAATTATCTGCACCCTGAACTCCTCAGTAAAATGGAGCAGTGGGAAGGAAGAATAGAACCATTTCAGATGTAGCAAGAACCATGATAATTGAAGCCAAATTGCCTCAAATCTACTAGAGAGAAGCAATGAGTACAACAGTCTACACATTCAATAGAGTTCATATCAAAGGTGAAGCCGGTAAGACTCCTTATGAATGATGGTTTGGACATATGCCTACTATTAAATATTTCAGAATTTTTGGAAGTAAATGTTATATCAAAAGGGATGATTCAATTGGGAAGTTTGATCCTAGATGTGATGAAGGGATATTTCTTGGATATTCAATTAAGAGAAAAGCATATAGATGTTATAACAAAAGATTATAGAAAATTGTGAAGAGTGCAAATGTGAAAGTGGATGAGGAATACAAAGATCAATCTATATCATATGATAGGGAACTAGCAGTGGAAGTGATCATAATTGATCAGACAATTCCTCAATCGGTGCAAGACATTGAGAAAGTTACACTGACACAATCAGAAAATTCAACTGTGATTGATGATCAAAACATTGAACCTGAAGTTCAGAAGACACCAATGTATGTAAGATTGAATCATTATGAAGATCAAATCATTGGAGACACAAACAAGGGAGTTATGACAAGAAGAACACTGGCAAATGAAGAGGTATGTCTTATTTCTCATATTGAACCAGCATCTGTTATTGAAGATTGTAAAGATAAACATTGATTAAAGGTTATGGAAGATGAATTAGATCAGATAGAGAAGAATAAGACTTGGACTTTAATTCCCTGGCCTAAAAATAAGAATGTTATTGGAACTAAATTGGTTTTTAGAAATAAAATAAATGAGGATGGTCAAGTTGTAAGAAACAAGGCTAGACTGGTTTGTAAAGAATATTCTCAAATGGAAGGAAATGATTATGGTGAGACATTGCACGAGTAGCTAGAATTGAAGCTGTTAGACTATTTTTTGCTTATGCAGCATACAAGAACTATAAGGTCTATCAAATGGATGTTAAATGTGCATTTTTGAATAGTGAAATTGAAGAAGTATACATTGAGCATCTCGATCGATCTTCACTGACAGATGACAAAGATATGGTTTGCAAGTTAAGGAAAGCATTATATGGATTGAAACAAGCTCCTAGAGTTTGGTATGTAAGGTTGGATAAATATCTTTTGAAGCTTAGTTTTAGTAAAGGTAGTGCTAACAGTAATTTATATTACAAGATCACTAATGATGATATTCTGATTATTAAAGTATTTGTTGATGATATCATTTTTGGAGGTGAAGATAAATTGTGCATGGAATTCTCTAATAATATGAAGAATGAATTTGAAATGTCTATGATTGGTGAGACAATATTTTTCTTAGGTTTGAAGATTAATCAAATTGACAAAGGCATTTTTATCTATCAAATTAACTATCTAAAGGAATTATTGAAGAAGTTTGGTATGGATAATTCCAAATTGGTAAGTACTCCTATGGTGACAAGTGAGAAATTATCTATCAAAAACACATCTGTACCGATAAATTCGATAAGGTATAACTCTATGATTGGTGGCTTGTTATATCTAACTCAGCCTAGACCGGATATTATGAATGTAGTAAGTATTGTTTCAAGATATCAAAGTAATCCTAAAGAAAATCATGAATGTGCAGTAAAGAGGATATTCCAGTATTTACAAGGAACAAAAGAATATGGCTTATGGTATTCTACAGATGCAGATTGGATAGGAGATACTGATGACCGAAAGAGAATTTCTGGTGGAGATTTATTTCTTGGAAAGAAATTGGTTTCATGGATGAGAAAAAAATAGTCACACATTTCTTTATCTACTACAGAAGTTGAATATGTTGTAGCAACAACTAATTGCACTCAAGTCTTGTGGATGAAGCAAATGTTGAAGGATATCAAGGTAAATTGTAGTGAACCGATAGTTATCTATTGTGATAACTCTACAGTTATTGACATATCTAAGAATCCGGTATTTCACTAGCACATTTCAATAAAATATAACTTTCTGAAGGAAAAGGTGGAAGAAAAGGAAGTCAAATTGGTTTATGTGAACACTAAAGAGAAGATTGCAGATATATTCACTAAACCATTGTCTAAGGAATCATTTTAATATTTGAGAGATAGGTTAGGAGTATCTACCCCTCTAGCAAAAACTTAATTCATGGAGTAGAGCATTAGTCCGATATGCATTTATCATAACTATCATTCATTTTGGATTAATGAGTTGGTGCTACTACTCAGGGGGAGTAGTCAACTTTGAGATTCACAGGATTTTGATATCTATGTCATATCTTTGGCATTGATGTCAAAGGAGGAGGGTTATATGTGAAAAATAATGTCATAATATGTCTATGGGAGAGATTCATATCAATTTTAGATTGGACTGCACTCCTCAAGGGGAGTTGCTGGGATTTTTCAATTTTTCATTGTTATATCTTCTATGAGAAATTTTTGGCATCTCTTGGCACTTAGATGTTTTCTTTTTCACATCTAGTGTTGCCATTAATGCCAAATGGGGAGATTGTTTGCAATATGAAGGAATTGATTATGTGTTGCATTGATGTTTTTTCATTGATGTCAACACTAGCTGTTATGATTGGTTACCGACAGACAAATTTTGGTTACCGGTAGAAGAACTAATGTTACCGGCAGAAGGGACTATCAGTTGGATACTACTGAGATGTTTGGATCAATGGAATATGTTTGGTTTGATGTTTATGGAGTATGTTTTGGTTAGTTGGTATTGAATTGAAGATCAAATGTTATCATACATTGTAGTAAGCCTATACCGGTAAGGGTTTAAGGTTTTACCGATAGAGCTTTTATTGAGAATCTTTGATAGGATACATAAGTGGTGTTGGTGAGGCTTCTAGATGGAATTTAGGATGCAGAAGGTAATCTTTGTTCATGCCTCAACTGATTGGATACATCACTTTGTTGTGGTGAATCTATTTGGGTTCAGTTTATGGACCAGTATCATGTTATGTGTTCTCTGCACGTTATGGGGATGATTTATGGATTGGTTAATGTTGTTTCGGTCTAAAGCCGACATGGCATATCATTTTAATATGGATGTATGTAATGATCTTACTATAATATCTTTTAGGTGGTCGACCTAATTGGTTTAGGCCTTAGGGTTTGTATAAATTGATGTAATATCTCACTGTAGATCATGGTCGTGGTCATGGAATGAAATATCATATGTGAAGGAGATTTGGTCGATCATAGGTGATCGAATTGGGTTTATGTAAGAGGTCAAAGCCCTCCGGTAGTGAGTTTAACTGGGACTATAATTAGGCATGGTAGATGCTATCATTGGCAGGTCATTCTTCTGGATTATTGTCCAATTATATTGAGGTGGTTATAACCTCTCTGTAGTCAGTGAGACTCCTTTGTAATGAGCAGTACACTCTAGGCAGTGTGCCTTCCTGCATTTGCAGACCCCTTATTGTATCACATACTTTCTATAGAAGTATCATCTGACTATGGGTAGGCTTCCCACTGTGGTTTTTCGCTTTATCGGGTTTTCCACATACAAATCATGTTTTTATGTGGTATGGCTGCATTGTGTTAATTCTTTGTTTCATTCTTAAGTTTTATTGCTTATCGGTATCTCTTTCTCCTATTGCGGTATTCAATGTTTATGTGTTCTGGTTAAAGGTTATAAAGTGTTTTGATTAATATAATTTATTGACAACTGATTCACCCCCCTCTCAATTGTCCATCGGTTATTCTAACAGGTTTAACTAGCATGGTTTCAGCAACCGGTAAAGTAGCTAGAATGCATCAAAGGAGATAATTGGTAAGTGCTTGTACCAGCAAGAAGACAACAGAGGGTACTGAAGAGAAGAGCAATGAGGAGGTGAATGAGTAGAGAAAGAAGAAGGGTAGAGGTGAATGGGTAGATTTTACTGATAATGTAACAACAGATGAGAGCAACAGAAGAGTGAACTGGTGTAGCAGAGAAGGTGTCTCACCGATAGAAAGAAGTTATGCGCAGAGGTTGCAAAACTCTTTTGTAACCAGGATATTACTTTTGTATTTGAATATTCATTGTGTTCATTGAGTTGTAGCTTGGTGTAGGGGTTGTAGCTCCTTTGGGTTGTAGTCCATAAACAAGTTAGGGGTTGGTGCTCCTTGGGTTGGTGCCCTAAATCAAGGCTCGGTGCTCCTTGGTTTGGTGCCCTAAACATTGTAACAAATATTCATTGTGAGTTTGGATTGTAGCAGTAGACTCCAACAACATTGCTCACCGAGGTTTTTCCCATCTTTGGTTTTCCTCATACATATTGGTGTTATGTGATGTCCCTCTTGTGTGAATTCATTTGTGTTTAGTCTCCTCACTAACTGGTAAGTCTGCATTCAATTAGATCTGTTAATTGGTATACTCACATAAGAATACTTAAAGGGAAAAGTTTGAGAACCACTGATTCACCCCCCTCTCAATGGTGCATTGTATCTAACAATTGGTATCAGAGCATAGGTTCCTTGTTTATCAAGCTTTCTCTCGCTTGGGTAGATTATGGCTTAAGGACACAATGGTCTATTTAGTGTCAATCTTTGCTCCAATTCTTGATGGTTCAAACTATTCTATTTGGAGTCGTAGAATGGAAGTCTACTTGTCCTCTCTAGGGTTTGATGTATGGATGTTAGTTGTTAATGGTCTCCCTAGGAATGTCTCCACCGGCTCTGAAGAAGAAAGAAGATGCATGTGCAATGAAGAAACCATGAAGGCTATATTCAATGGGATCACCGATGATGTCTCCTCATAGGTGGATAAGTGCAAATCAGCAAAGAGTCTATGGGATAGACTAAAGAAGCTTTATGGAAATGAACCCTGCACAACTGGATCAGTTTGTGAGAGTGAGAAGAACAATGTAGTAGATGCATGTATTGATGATAGAGGTAGTGTTGTCTTCAAAATCTAATTCACCTTACCATCCTTATAATAAAATGATTTAAACTCTATGCAGAAGAGTTATTAAAGGGAAGGAAACTCTTAAGACAACATATGACAAGGTTTGATTTAACCTTCTACACTTCGGACTTACTCAGAGTCTAGTCGGGTATACCTTTGTGAATTAAATTCACACTTTCAAAAGATAAATCCACAACAAACCAGTCTAGAAAACCAGTGGATCTAATCACCTTCAAACCAACTGAAACAAAGGAATGAAAATTATACTCATATTCAATATTTTGATCTACAAAACATGCAATAGACAACCTTGATTTATACCAGTGCCTTATCGAAGGTCATAGAGTCATCTAAATTCAAACAATACTCCCCAAACAAAAGAACTCTACACATCCCATTGGCTCGGCTTTTGTTAATCCTTATAAATGCCTGACATACATGAGAATTTATGCACACCAAATCAAACTATGCTCATCAAGATTCAAAATCTCTCAAAAGTAATTTACCGGTAGAAGTGATCCCCGCATATTTAATTTCCCTCCTAAAGAGAAAAGCTAGCAAACACATCTACTGAAAGCTGCCTTACAACCCCTATTCAGACAAAATAACGCTGGATTATTCAGTACGAAACAGTAAATAATTGCAAACACATTTTAAGATGACACAAAGCTTTACTCAAAACCAATGGTCTGTATATTGATATTATCTTCAAGAAAGTATTACAAGCGACTTAGAAAAGCTCAAATAAATTTCTGCAGTGTTTTCTTACAATTCTTTGTGATCATTTTTTCACTAGTCCTGGTATCCATTTATAACATTATGGATGCACAAAGCTTTGGACTTTCCTAGGAGAATTTGTTACAGTCATTGCTTCTCAAAAGAATTTACAAAACCTTATGCAAAAATGGTTACAAGTCCTTTTTGACCTTTGTAACTTCTTCAACTTGCTACCAGGATTCCAACCTCTTCTAATTGTTCAGGAGTGCCCTCTAACTGCTCTGCATCCTGGATGGCATATTTCCTTGTCCACTCATTGTACACATCATCAGTTGGCCATGTGAAATCAATCACTTTTGTCTTAGCCTTGGCCAACCTTTTCTAGGAATTCCTCATCTTGTTAACCTCTGAATTGAGAAAACCATAATGAGATTTGATTCTCTTTATCTCTTGAATAATTACAACAAAAAAGGAAGTATCATCTAAATCAACAATTTCTTTTATTCTGGCTAACAGTTTGGCCTCAAATTCTTTACGCCACACTTGTTTGTCCTTTAACTGATTTGGGCTAACAAAAACTCCTGGAATCAATTCAAAAACCTGATTAGTGTACTCCTTTTTATACAAGTTGATTTTCCTGTCAGTATTGTCTACCTCTCCTGCTAGTTTTACTAGATCCTTGGTGGTTTCACAAGTAGATTTGATGATAGGATTAGCCCCTACTTCATCATAAGATGCACAAATAGATTCTAAGTCCTTCTCTTTGGGCTTCCACTTGTGAAGGATAGGTGTAAAAATGGCCTTACCCCCATTTAACTCATTCTTCATATCCAAAATCTTGCTTATGTTATTAAATAGCAATGAGGCACTCATTGTATCTACAAAACTAGAAATAGTAGCCCTTACTCTCTCCTCATATTTCTTTGCATACAAGGCCTGAGCCTATTTTAAATTTTCTATCTCTTGAGGAGTAATCTCAACCATTTGAGAGCTGGAGGGTGCTGGAGATGGTGGGAACTCAATGATAGGGCTAGTGGGTGGAGGTCTGGCAGGCGAAGAGGAGATCATTAGTGTTGAAGATTTACCTTGACGGTACTGTCCTATCAACTGGCTCTACAACTTAGCATTGATGCTATCCTTACCTCCTCCTTAGCACTATTGTAGGCCTTCAAAAATGTCTCCATCTTGACTTGGAGGACCTCTTTTTCCTTGGCTTCCTTTTCTACTACTGCAACACTAAATTTTGCAGTCTCTAGCACAGTGCTAGCAGCTTCTACCACCCCTGTGTTCTGCACTCTCTTCACTATCATTCCACCAAGGTAGCTTGACCCTGGGGTATCTTTGCTTCTCTTACTCTCGTCTCTCTTGAGAGACCACATGACAAGTGCAACATTATCCTCGCTAAAATTAATTCCCTCCATGGGCTTGGTCTCCTTCCTCACTACCTCTAGTACCAGGGCATCTGCTATATCCCACTTAGGTAGAATAAGCACTCCAGCTTGTGCCACCATATCTCTTCCTTACTCAGGAGTGATGGTTTTAAATTCTTCCATCATCTCTTATTTTATTTCCTCCTCCACCAGGGTTGGATCTTTGTTAGGCTGCTCAACTTTTCTCTTCTCACATCTTGCATTGTACTTATCTATATTTTGTTTCCATATAAACTGCATAAATGCTCCTGATGAGACAAAATTGTTTTCAGCCAAGAAGTCATCACTCGCTTGCTCTATCTCAGGATCCCACTCCTAGCCTTTAAGTTCAGTGGTAGTGATGTTCATTTCAGTAGCAAGGGGTTCTTTTGGCATTCCCTCCTCTACTTCATCATATGTGTAGGTAATTTCTCCTAGACTGCCTAATTGTAGAAGTTGCTCAGCTGTTGTTTGCTCATCTCCTATGTGGATAGGGGATTGGGATGGAGAGTACAAAGGTGTATCATATTGTATTTCTTTCTCTACTCTCTGCTTCTTTGGGCTCTCTTGGATGTCAATGACATCTTGTATCTTCCTATTTCCTTTGGAGATAGAGGGCTCCCCTATTGTAGGCATCAACACACTATAACTAGATTTCTTGTGCAGGGTGTAATCACTAGGAGGGATTGCTTTGGTGGAGGTAGACCTACTAAGAATCATTCTTGCCTTTTCAGGGTTGCTTTTAATCGCAACTTCCCTCTTCTCCTTCAGTGTCTGCATCACATCCTCAAAGAAAACAATTAAAAACTTTATTTTCTCCTCTAGAGGGAAAAAGCTAGACAATGGGTCATAACTAGCATTAAACTAATGCACAAAGTCTAAGGCTTTCTTATAAGCCACCCATTTCTCCTTCCTCAGTTCCTGCTCATCCAAATCAAATTCATTTCTAATGACGTCTTCAGGAAACTCAAATTGATGGGGTCTACCTTTGCACACTACTCTCTTTCTAAACATGCCATTAAAGAAGTCTTCTGGATCGGCACACCTGGATATTGCAGCTAACAAATGATAAGGTTTGAGAAAATCCTCAAAACTATTCCAACTTCCCTTAGTTATTACAAACTGGTGGGCTATGGTAACCGTAGGGAAAATAGTCTATTTACCCCTGCCTATCAATTCTGCCTCTTGTACGTTACCAATTTGTCCAAGGACTTCTGCAATCCCCACTTTTAGAGGGACCTGATAGGGCAACAAGAAAGGAGTGCCTCAGAAACCAAAAACTCTGAAAACTGTTGAGACTAGGTACAAATAAATGTCACCCCAATTGTGAACAATCTTTATGATCTCTACAAATTCTTTTGGTCTAATGAATTCCAAAAGAACCTTGGGGATTCTTGGGTTCTCCAAGCAGAGGAGAGTCCTAATATTGGATGCAAAATATTTATCAAACTTCAAGAAACTGGCATCCTCTCTATCCCATGACAAGAAAATACTCCATAGTTGTACTGGCATCTTTTCTCCTTCCTTCTCTTTGATAACGTCTAATCCACTGGCAAAGTAATCACCTCCTTTGAAAAGAAATAGATGCATCAGCAGTGAGTACCACTCGAAAGGCCTATCCACCTTTCCATTCTTTATTCTTACTAACCCTCCATGGATAGCATCAGAAATGAAAGAAGCATAATCAAATGTTACTGCAAGGTAGGGATTTAAAATCTGAGCAATCGTTAACAAGTAATGATTGGGCATATTCCCTTCAGCATCTTCTCCCAAAACTTGGCAAAGTGACCAATACATTTCCTTAGCTCTGAGGGTAAACAAATTTAGTGAGAAGGGCTCTTCTGTGTTGGGTCCTACAACAGTCAACCCACCTATCTTCACAAAAAATTCCTTAAGAGGCCCACTCCTAAGATGATTCCTCTGTGCACTGTATACTTGAGCTAATGATTTGAAATTTATGGGTTCAAGAAAATTTGTAAATTCAATTAGCCCAAAAGCACTTCTGAATTCTTCAGTATTAATCTCAATAAGGGCTTTTCCATTTATATTTTGAATGCTTCCTGTGACTGGATCATAATTAAGTGCAATTTGGGTCAACAGATCCATATCCATAAATACCCCTGGGACTACCAACTTCCCTACATCTAATTCCCAAATACTGTTTTGTGGGGCCGGAGAATTCCTCATTCCAAAACAAACCTTAAATAACCCCAACCCAGACAATCTGACCTACGGATCTCTCAACCAGTTACCCTTGTCATATAGCCCTTCTCCTATTTTCAAATGAGGAGCTCTAGGCACTAATTCTTTTATTTTCGATGCCTGATTAGTTGACAACGTCAACTGCTCAAGAAAATCATCACAAATGGCTCTCTCTAGATAATTGACTTTCCCAGAAAATTCCCTCTTAGGTGCCATTTTGAAAAATGTAAGAAATCAAAACACTACCCCCAAATAGTTCTGTGACAAATCAATATCTTATTTAAAGCACACCACAAATGAATTGCTACACGAGAGTACAAGAAAACCTATTTTTAGCTTGAGTGAATCCACTCTACAACTAAATTGACTTGCTCTGTATTTGAAGAAAATGGCGATGTATCTACTCCTCTGCAATAATTCTTTAGAAAGATATCTTCATCCGGTTGATAGGAAATCATATATAGTACCCAATCTCTTAACTCCAACATTGATTCTGCATGCTTCGACCGTCCCTTCAGAATTGAATTCATGAGAGAATTCATATTTTCACTCCAACAGGCCATTTGATTCCTGCAATTCTTTCCTTTCGCTCTTTCGCAACTTCGCGAAGCATAACCTTCAGGCAATTTCATCCTTCGAAATAGCGCCAACCGTCTGATCAAAAGAAACCTGATCGATCGTTATAATGACTTAATAGTCTTGCCTCCGCACTGGGCCCCACCTTCTTTTTGCCATTTCACAGACTTTATCTTTTGAGCACTTCTCCTTCGCAAAATAGACCCAGGCGTTAGATGGAAAGCTAACTGCTCGGTGTTTAACTTTGACCGAAACCATCAACATCTTTACTAATCGCGCCTTTACTTTGACTGCTAGTGGTTTTTTGCTATTTCGCGAAACTTAAACATCTATCAACTTCAGGTTGTGAAATAGCGCGAAACGTTGGATCAATTCAGAGATAACCATCCTTTAAGGGAAACCTTTATGCTTGCTTTACTTACACCACCTTTTCATTAGCTACTGGCTACCACGTGGCACTCAACCATTGGCTTTGGAAAAGCATTCACGTTTAATTCAACATCAGCCATGTTCCTCTCCTTTATACTACTGGTTTCACCTTGTAGGCCTACAACTTCTTCTAAAACCACATGTCTATGGACACGTCACCATCTATCATGACACCTGGATGAACCCTTTTTACTTTTGCTATTTTGCGAAGCATATCCTTCAAGCATCTCTCAACTGTGAAATAGCGTTGGCCGTTGGATCAAAACAAAGTCAATCCTCTTTTAACCTTATGTTTTATCTGCCTTTGGGGATGAAAAACCTTTTCACCATTTTGTAGGGTATATAGCACGAGCATCTTATCCTCACAAAATCACGCGAGCCGTCAGATCATTTTCTACTTGTTCGGTGCTTAACCATCTGAACAGACTCTAACAAACATGGGCCCTCTAACTCAACCTCGAACGCCTGGCATCTAATCACTTTCAGAGCTGACATGTTAGTCTTTCATTTGCTGAAAGAAAACACTGGGTTCCAATTAATTCTTACCACTTGCATCTGCCACGTCACCTCTTATCCCACGACATGACTCACCTCTGGGACCCACCTTTTAACTCTTAGACCCGGCTTGCTGACTATTGTAGCCTATGCCACGTGCCACCATCTTACTCACCCTCTCGACTAGCTAGACCGTCTACTTGGAATGCCAGGTCATTTTGCAACTTCCCGAAAGATAACTGTCGAGCATTTTCATCCTGTGAAATAGCGCGAACCGTCAGATCAAAAGGGACTTGATCACCTTTTAGTCACTTAGAAAATCCTCGCATGCAGGGTCCCACCAAATGTTTTTGCCATTTCATGAAAGGTATTTCGCTTGCAAGTTCAGGCTGCAAAATAATGCCAGCCGTTGGATCTTGGACAAGATGAGACCTCTTTAGACTGAACCAAAAGCGCCATTTAGAACGCAAAGTCTTTTCGCAACTTTGCGGGTTTTAAACCACACGCAACTTCGCCTAGTGAAATAGCAAAAACTATAGATCCACCCGAGAGATGCACACCACTTACTGAGCCCGACAACATTATGAAATAAATACATAAGGCATAAATTTTACGATTAATTCACATGACCACCTAGGAAAATGACAAGGGGGGACACTTCCTATGACCCCAGGACCCATTACTTAAGTGGATAAAATAACAAAGGAAAAGAAACCAAAGGGTTTTTTATCAGACATTAAGCGATTTAAAATCAAAACCCTAAACCCTTAAGACCCAACACAGACCTGAAGCAATTGATAATGTGTCTTACTCAAAATTTCAAAATCATAACCAATCATGGGAAAGGAAAACCCATTTTCTAAACAATGATAACAACGGCTCTGATTGGGGATGGTTGATCACAAGATCAACACAAGAAAACTCAGAAACTCTGGAGAAATAGACCAAAACACAGACCCAAATAGAAAAACACGAAGGAAACAAAATATGTACAAACAAAGGACGTACCGTCCATGGACATCAAGAGAAATAATGTTTCAGGAATTGTCCATGCACTGGAAATTCTTATACTTCATCATTCATATTCTTCACAAAATATGAATCCTTACCATTTATGTCATAGACCACAAAAGGGCCAATCCATAGTGATTCAAATTTCTTGTGCTTTCCTTTATCCTGTCCTTTTGCATTCCTTTGAAGAACCATGTCATCAATTTGAAACTTTCTTAATGATGTTCTTTTAGCAAAAAGGTATTTGGATTGCAATTGGATCTTCTGATTTCTTTTGTGAGCTAAAGCTCTGAGCTCTTCCACCTCCACAATTTGGATCATTCGGTCTTCCATAGGTTCAGATAACTCCATATCCTCATCTTGCAAGTACTTGTAAACTGGAAGAAGATTATTCACTGGCAATCTGATCTGAGCTCCATAGACTAGTTCAAAAGGGGACATTCCAATAGCCTTTTTAACTATTATTCTATTCGCCCATAGAGCTAACTTAAATTTCCAATCCCAAGATCTTTTATTTTCTTCCAAGATTTTCTTGGTGATAGTCAAAAGGCTTTTATTGCTGGATTATGCTTGTCCATTCCCTTGAGGGTGATAAGGTGAAGAGCAAGACATGAGTATTCCATGACTGGTACAAAAGCCTACAAACTCTTCTGATCTAAAACACATGGTATTATCCATCACCAATTTTGCAGGTACTCCAAATCTAGTTACAACATTATCCATCAAGAAATCAATGACAACCTTACTTGTAGCCCTTCTTGTAGGAATAGCTTCTATCCATTTTGTGAAATAATTAGTGGCTACTATGATCCATCTATAACCTCTCCCTAACCTCTCAACAATCTCTCCAATAAAATCAATGCCCCACTAGACAAAAGGAGCTTCTACAGAGACTGGATTTAGGGGTAAGGCTCCTTCATACTTCAGCTTTGATGAGAATTTCTGACATGGGTCACATTTCCGAACATATGCATGAGTATCTTTAAATAAAGTGGACCAATAGTATCCAGCCTGGATTATCTTACCAACAGTAGTCTTAGTAGAGTAGTGGCCTCCACATACTCCATCATGCATTTCAGTCAACACTCGTTTGGCCTGGAATTCATCTAGACACATTAGTAACTCTCCTTCTCTTTTCCTCCAGAACAGATCACCCTGAATGAGCACATATTTTTGGGACTTGAGTTTCAGAGTTGTTTTCTGATTATGTGTCATTCCTTCTAAGAATGCAGCATCTCTTAAGAATCTGACTATCTCTGAGTACCAAGGTTACCTTTCAATGCTAGTGACTAAAGTATCTCTGACTTCAACATTATGTATTTCAACATTGATAAGATTTGACTCAGTCATGAGTTTAGCCAAACCTAAACCTCTTACCAATTTGGTAATCTTTATGTCCAAGTCAAATTCTTGGATTCTATTAATCCATCTACATCTTTTCCTTGTAACTTCAGACTGGGATAGAATATCCTTAACTGTAGCATGTGGGACATAGGCAATGATATTTGCATTCACCAGATATGGCCTAAAAGCCTTAACAACTTTAACTAGAGCATAAGCTTGTTTCTCCATGGTCTCATATTTCAATTATGCCACCTGCAAAGACTTACTGTAGAAGGCTATGGGATGTTCATATCCCTCATTGTCCTTTTGTAACAATACTGCAACTACTATATGATATAAAGCAAAGGAAAAAAGAGAAAAGGGCTTACTATAATCAGGAGATTTTAACACTGGTGCTTCCTAAATTGCCTTCTTAATTTCAGCAAAAGCCTTCGAGGCCTCTTGATCCCAACAAAATTTTGTATCCTTCTTGAGCAACTTGACAATAGGCTTCACTATCTCTGCAAAGTTTGCAATGAATCTCCTAACAAAATTCGCTTTGCCTAGAAAAGATTGAATACCTTTTACATTTTTAGGTTCGGACAGCTTATTTATTGCTTCAATTCTTTCAGGGTCTATCCTTACCCCTTCCTTGGAAACAATGTGTCCCAAAAGTTTTCCTTCAGTGACTCCAAAATGACATTTCTTGGGATTTAGTGACACACCAAAGTCCAAAGCTTTATTGAACACCTTTTCCAAATGTCCACAATGATCATCAGCTCTTTTGGAGAAATAGGTTAAATCATCTTGATAAACCACCATGATGATATTAATGAATTCTTTGAAGGCTACATCCATGGCTCTCTGGAATGTAGCTCCAGCATTTTTCAATCTAAATGGCATTCTCACATAGACATATGTTCCCCATGGAGTAGTGAAGGCAGTTTTAAACTGTTCAGATTCCTTCACTAACACTTGATTGTATCCTGAAAAACCATCCATCATGAATAAAAGGTCACATCATGTCACTCTCTACAGCATGGCTTCCATATTTGGGGAAGAGTAGTTATCTTTCAAAGAGGCAACATTTAAATTTCTAAAATCTACAAACAATCTAATGTCCCCATTCTTCTTTCTTACTGGGACTAGATTAGAGACCCATGAAGAATTCCTTATTGGTTTGATAATCCCTCCTTCTCTCAATTTAGTCAACGCTTGCTGCATTTTAGTTTCTAATAGGGGATTGATGGGCCTCTGTTTCTATCTGAAAGGCTTAGCATCTAGAAGTAGATGAACTTCATGCTGAAAAAGGTCTTGTCTATATGCCTTTAGGTCTTCATAAGACCAAGCAAAAACATGTTTATATTTCTTCAATAAATTAATTAGGTTAGTCCTAACATGAGGGGGTAATTTCTTTCTGATGTATACTAGCTTAGGGGATGATTCAGTCCCCAGGTTTACCTCCTCTAACTCTTCCAACTTGGTGGTAGACTACTGATGTAAGTGACTGTCATTATAACTGAACATGCTTTCCAGCTCTACCAGCCCTTTAGGTATTTCATTAGTTTCCAAGTGGACTAAATCATTTCCAAACATTGTTTCTCTATTATCAATCACCTCCACCAACGCATTACAATCAATTTTCTATCCATCATAATCATCAACACATTGGATGAACCTAAGAATGTCTTCATCATCAGCAAAAACTTGCCAATTGTACACATTGTCAGGGATGGCAGGCCTAGATTTTATCTCCACAGTGGAAATACCAATTAATGTTGCATGATCTTTCTTTAAGGCAACATTGTCTAGGAAATCTACCATAATGTTCTTTGATTTCTCTATCCAATTAATAGAAAATGCACTAAAATGCTCAATAACATCCCAAACTGCATGCTTATATCTCTTTAATCTATCATTCTTGGATGCATATTTGGCTCTCACCTGAGATACCACCAATTTTGAATCCCCTAACACTATCAACATCTGGATTCCATGCTTCCTTGCAACTTCAAGCCCCAGCAATAGAGCTTCATACTCTATAGTGTTATTTGTGCATTGGAAGGCCAATAAGAATGAATACTTGAAAGTTATACCTAATGGGGATACAAAAAGAACCCCTGCTCTAGATCCTTCTTTGGAGAAAGCTCCATCAAAATACATCTGCCATAATCCATACTGTTGTGCTTCTAACTTGACCACAATGGGGTCAGTATTCTTCAGTTGACGTAAAATTGGTTGAAGTCTAAAGTTATCAAGATCTACATCAATCATACAATTGAGCATATTAGGGTCTACATTTTCTATTACCCTAGAAGCTCGTGGCTCTCTACACAATTTGACCTAATTTCCATTGATTGGAATGGTGGCATAGGATAAGTCCAGTTGAACATTTCCTACTACTGTTGCTGCCCATTGCCTAGAAAGTAACATACCATAATGGGGTTTGGTATCAGTAACAATGACATCCATTTTATAGGTTGCCTCAAGGAATGCTGCTATTTTTACCTCAACATCTTTCATTGTACCTATCACAGGTACTTCCCTGTTATCCATGGCATAGCATTTCCCATATACAGTGGTTACTGACAATCCTAATTCTTTCATAACACCATAAAGCATTACATTAGCAGTAGCTCCTAAATCTATCATGCAGTTTTTAATCAACCGGTTATTTACTAACAAAGTAACATAGAAAGGGTCTACCTGTGAAGGCTCTTGAGTGATAGTGGTTCCAACATAAACCTCTGGGGTTTGGAACTCTTGATCCTTTCCAATTCTAACTGAACCGGTGGGTAAGACTATGTCACTATTAGATATACTAGAAAATAAAGACAAGGCGTTATCCCTATGTTCTTTAATCTTCAGTAATTCTACTAATGGAATACTGACCTTCATTTGAGTAAGAGGTTGAGCCATGTCAAATGTAGAACTATTGCTTGTTTTAGTATTAGCTCTAGCTCTTTCTATCTTGAGCTGACTTGTCTTTTTCACTGTGGCAGCTCCTTGTATGTCACCAGTATCTATACTCTTTGATACACATTTAACCTGTTCCTTCTTTTCTTGACCAATCTTAGGAATAGCAGTAGCACTACCTGCTACCCCTTTTTGGGTGATCTCTTTTATGAACATGGAACCAGGTTCACCCTGATCAGTGTCCTTCTTGGTGCTTCTCAAGTTATAGTTGTGTTTTGCTTTGGCAATGGTAGCTTTAGTGAGATTTTTGACTTCTTCCTCACTAGGCCTTCTAAGATGAACCTCTTCATCTTCAATTGTTACCACATTCAATTTAGGATGCCAATCTAAGATTAGTTTCCCTTGAACAAACCTTTCATTATCTAATACATCACTATATTCACTTTGTATAGACTCCTCATCACTTTCTATGATGATTTCAAACATATTGATGTCAGGCTCAGCTTCTTGTCTCATAGACTCTTCAAGAGCTTGAACCACTGCACACTGATGAGGAGAATGTGGTCCATCACAAGCAATACACCAGGGAGTGTTTTCCATATTATGGATAGTTTTCCCTTTCAAGGGATTTGGAGTGTCCCAATTTTGGGCAATTTTGGGCTTCTCATTTTGGGGTTTGCCATCTTTCCAGTTGGTATTATATGGCATGTCATGCAATCTAGGGGGTCTATTTGCCAATTATAATGAGGCTTGTCATTTTTGTTTACCTTGGCAGTCAGATCCTTCATTGCAATAACCAATTTCTCTATCTTATCATCCTCCTTAGCAACTTTATTTGGTTGTTGTTTTGTTTCCTGTCATAATCTACCATTTGTTCTTCTTCCTAGCTTCCCGGATGCTTTTCTATTACTTTCTACATTTATGGAAATTCTAAAAGCATCTCTCAAGTTATGTGGATTCTTATCTCTTAGGATATAGGCCATCTTAGAATCAAATGCATTATAATAAGTATTTAAACACATGTTATCATCTAATCTCATCACTTGATACAATCTGTGCATGGCTTTTTGGAATCTGGCATTGAAGTTAGTGACCATTTCATTATCAGACTTTCTGATATTATTGAATTCATTGAGCATGAAGCTCACATTAGTCTTGTCACCATACTGCTCTTGAAAATAGTTTTTAAAAGCCTCCCATGACCCTATGCTATTGACTGGAAGACCTCTATACCAATCTCTTGCATCATCAACCAGGGACTGGACAAATAGTTTCATGATAACATCCTCATCCACTATCTCATAATCATTTATTAGGTCCCCAAAAGACTTCAGATGTTCCTTAGCACTAATGGCATTGTTCTCAGCAAATTTATGGAGTCTATCTCTTACTCGGTAGGAACATGATTGGGATATCCAGGGATCCCATCAAAGAACAATTGTCTATATTGTTCTAAATTGATTGGTCTCCTTTGAAAAGGGGTAGTAACATTATTATTTCCCATGTTCATTCTAATCTTTTGAATTGGAGACTAAGATATCTAGGTGTGATGACTATTCATAGGGATTTGACTCACCGATGCTACATTAGCAGGCACTATAGGTTGAATCTTAACAGGGGGAAGAGAAATTTGTTGAGGATCAGGCTTATTAAGATCTCCTGATGGAAACGTGATAAGGGGAGCCTCTAAGTAACTAATTTTTCTTTTTACTTCCTGATTTGCTGCTTCCAATTCAACTTTCTCTAGCTCCATTTGGAGATCCTCCTTTTCTTTCCTCATTCTTTCCATTTCCCTCTCATGTGCTGACAACCTATGAGAAACCTCCTCTGTAGTTTTAGATTCAATTCCATCATCTACCCATTTTTGTTTTCCTTTATCCACATTTTTCCTAGGAAACTGTGAATCACTAAGTACTTCCTTACTTGGCTGAACTACTTACCTATATGCTAGCTTAGCCTTGGGGATCAGGATTTCTCTAATCACAGGGCCTTCCTCATCACTTTTTTCTTTCTCTTTTTCCAGTAACTCAAGATTAGCTATCTGTCTAAGAAGCCTATCTCTTTCCATTAATTTAGCTTTAACCTCTTTCTCCCTATCTGCTTCCTTTTGGGCTCTTAGGGAGATTAAATGGTGAACTCATCTATTCAAGTCTTCAATCTCTTGGGACACTTTATCTTCATCAGGGAAATTTTCTTCAGAGTCTGATACATTGACTTGGTCTATATCAATCAAACTAATGTTTCCATCTATTGTTCTAGGTACAGAGTGTCTAATTGCATTTGAACTGGTCCTATCTCATGCAGAAACACTGACATGGGATAACTCTCGATTTAAAATAGGTGCATTATAAATATTTCCAAACAATCCTGAATGGAAACCTAATATATCATGTTCTAAATCTCTGGAAGATGAATTAGACTTTGCATAAATAGGTCGATCAGGCATCTTACCAGTGTTATTGTTCTTTTGTACCCAAGCAGCATTTGATGGTTCAGGTAACACAGATCTCTTTTGACCTCTCCGTGACTACTCTGGCAAACCTTCTTGCAAATTTTCATGAGGATGCTTCTTCATGAATGACCTGGTGTTTTTTCCTCTTTGCATTGTGTTTTTTATTTTATTTTTTTTATTTACAATTCACAAGGACTGGTTCCAATATGACAGAGTTGCCACCCACAAGAATATGGGAATTATGAAAACAAACTATTAGAATAATGTGTCGAAATTCCACAAACACAAACATTTTCTATACAAATTTTAAGCACAAATCTGCATCTGGATCCTTAATGTGACTTTCCCTAGTAGAGTCACCACTTTTGTTGTCTTCAAAATCTGATTCACCTTAACATCCTTATAATAAAATGATTTAAACTTTGTGCAGAAGAGATATTAAAGGGAAGGAAACTCTTAAGACAACATATGACAAGGTTTAATTTAACCTTCTACACTTCAGACTTACTTAGAGTCTAGACGGGTATACCTTTGTGAATTAAATTCACACTTTCAAAAGATAAATCCACAACAAACCAGTCCAAAAAACCAGTGGATCTAATCACCTTCAAACCAACTGAAACAAAGCAATGAAAATTATACTCATATTTAGTATTTTGATCCACAAAACATGCAATAGACAACCTTGATTTATACCAGTGCCTTATCGAAGGTCACAGAGTCATCTAAATTCAAACAATACTCCCCAAACAAAAGATCTCTACACATCCCATTGGCTCGGCTTCTATTAATCCTTATATATGCCTGACATACATGAGAATTTATGTACACCAAATCAAACTATGCTCATCAAGATTCAAAATCTCTCAGAAGTAATTTACCGGTAGAAATGATCCCCACATATTTAATTTCCCTCCTAAAGAGAAAAGCTAGCAAACACATCTACTGAAAGTTGCCTTACAACCCCTATTCAGACAAAACAACCCTGGATTATTCAGTATGAAATAGTAAATAATTGCAAACACATTTGAAGATGACACAAAGCTTTACTCAAAACCGATGGTCTGTATATTGATATTATCTTCAAGAAAGTATTACAAGAGGCTTTTGAATATTCTCCTTTAAACTTAGAAAAGCTCAGACAAATTTCTGCAGCATTTTCTTACAATTCTTTGTGATCATTTTTTCACTAGTCCTGGTATCCATTTATAACATTATGGATGCACAAAGCTTCAGACTTTCCTAGGAGAATTTGTTACAATCATTGCTTCTCAAAAGAAGTTACAAAACCATTTGCAAAAATGGTTACAAGTCCTTTTCGACCTTTACAGCTTCTTACTGCCCAGTTGCAACCTCTTATAACTGTTCAGGAGCGCCCTCTAACTGCTCTGCATCCTAGATGGCATATTTTCTTGTCCACTCATTGTACACATCATCAGTTGGCCACATGAAATCAATCGCTTTTGTCTTAGCCTTGGCCAACCTTTTCTAGGAATTCCTCATCTTGTTAACCTCTGAATTGACAAAAGCATAATGAGATTTGATTCTCTCTATCTCTTGAATTGTTACAACAAAAAAGGAAGCATCATCTAAATCAAAAATTCCTTTTACTTTGGCTAACAGTTTGGCCTCTAATTCTTTAAGACACACTTGTTTGTCCTTTAACTGATTTGGGCTAACAAAAACACCTGGAATCAATTCAAAAACCTGATCAGTGTACTCCTTTTTATACAAGTTGATTTTCCTGTCAGCATTGTCTACCTCTCCTGCGAGTTTTACTAGATCCTTGGTGGTGTAACAAGTAGATTTGATGATAGGATTAGCCCCTGCTTCATCATAAGATGCACAAATAGATTCTAAGTCCTGCTCTCTAGGCTTCCACTTGTCAAGGATAGGTGTGAAAATGGCCTTATGCCCATTTAACTCATTCCTCATATCCAAAATCTTGCTTATGTTATTATATAGCAATGAGGCACTCATTGTATCTGCAAAACTGGAAATAGTAGCCCTTACTCTCTCCTCATATATCTTTGCATACAAGGCCTGAGCCTGTTTTAAATTTTCTAGCTCTTGAGGAGTAATCTCAACCATTTGAGAGCTGGAGGGTGCTGGAGATGGTGGGAACTCAATGATAGGGCTAGTGGGTGGAGGTCTGGCAAGGGAATAGGAGATCATTAGTGTTGAAGATTCACCTTGATGGTATTGTCCTGTCAACTGGCTTTGCAACTTAGTAATGATGCTATCCTTACCTCTTACCTCCTCCTTAGCACTATTGTAGACCTTCAAAACTGTCTCCAACTTGACTTGGAGGACCTCTTTTTCCTTGGCTTCCTTTTCTACTACTACAACACTAAATTTTGCAGTCTCTAGCACAGTGCTAGCAGCTTCTACCACCCCTGTGTTCTACACTCTCTTCATGATCATTACACCAAGGTAGCTTTACCTTGGGGTATCTTTGCTTCTCTTACTCTCATCTCTCTTGAGAGACCACATGATGAGTGCAACATTATCCTTGCTAAAATTAATTCCCTCCATGGGCTTGGTCTCCTTCCTCACTGCCTCTAGTACCAGGGCATCTGCTATATCCCACTCAGGTAGAATAAGCACTCCAGCTTGTGCCACCATATCTCTTCCTTACTCACGAGTGATGGTCTTAAATTCTTCCATCATCTCTTGTTTTATTTCCTCCTTCACCTGGGTTGGATCTTTGTTAGGTTGCTCACCTTTTCTCTTCTCACATCTTGCATTGTTCTTATCTATATTTTGTTTCCATATAAACTGCATAAATGCTCCTGATGAGACAAAATTATTGTCAGGCAAGAAGTCATCACTCGCCTGCTCTATCTCAGGATCCCACTCCTGGGCTTTAAGGTTAGTGGTAATGATGTTCATTTCAGCAGCAAGGGGTTCTTCTGGCATTCCCTCCTCTACTTCATCATATGTGTAGGCAATTTCTCCTAGACTGCCTAATTGTAGAACTTGCTCAGCTGCTGTTTGCTCATTTCCTATGTGGATAGGGGATTGAGATGGAGAGTACAAAGGTGTATCAGATTCTATTTATTTCTTTACTCTCTGCTTCTTTGGGCTCTCTTCAATGTCAATGACATCTTGTATCTTCCTCTTTCCTTTAGAGATAGAGGGCTCCCCTATTGTAGGCATCAACACACTATAACTAGATTTCTTGTGCAGGGTGTAATCACTAGGAGGGATTGCTTTGGTGGAGGTAGACCTACTAAGAATCATTCTTGCCTTTTCAAGGTTGCTTTTAATCGCAACTTCCCTCTTCTCCTTCAGTGTCTGCATCACATCCTCAAAGCAAACAATTAAAAACTTTATTTTCTCCTCCAGAGGGAAAAAGCTAGACAATGGGTCATAGCTAGCATTAAACTAATGCACAAAGTCTAAGGCTTTCTTATAAGCCACCCATTTCTCCTTCCTTAGTTCCTGCTCATCCAAATCAAATTCATTTCTAATGAGGTCTTCAGGAAACTCAAATTGATGGGGTCTACCTCTGCACATTGCTCTCTTTCTAAACATGCCATTAAAGAAGTCTTCTGGATTGGCACACCTGGATATTGCAGCTGACAAGAAAGGAGTGCCTTAGAAACCAAAAACTCTGAAAACTGTTGAGACTAGGTACAAATAAATGTCACCCCAATTGTGAACAATCTTTATGCTCTCTACAAATTCTTTTGGTCTAATGAATTCCAAAAGAACCTTGGGGATTCTTGGGTTCTCCAAGCAGAGGAGAGTCCTAATCTTGGATGCAAAATATTTATCAAACTTCAAGAAACTGGCATCCTCTCTATCCCATGACAAGACAATACTCCATAGTTGTACTTGCATCTTTTCTCCTTCTTTCTCTTTGATAACGTTCAATCCACTGGCAAAGTAATCACCTCCTTTGAAAAGAAATAGATGCATCAGCAGTGAGTACCACTCGAAAGGCCTATCCACCTTTCCATTCTTTATTCCTACTAACCCTCCATGGATAGCATCGGCAATGAAAGAAGCATAATCAAATGTTACTGCAAGGTAGGGATTTAAAATCTGAGCAATCGTTAACAAGTAATGATTGGGCATATTCCCTTCAGCATCTTCTCCCAAAACATGGTAAAGTGACCAATACATTCCCTTAGCTCTGAGGGTAAACAAATTTAATGAGAAGGGCTCTTCTGTGTTGGGTCCTACAACAGTCAACCCACCTATCTTCACAAAAAATTCCTTAAGAGCCCACTCCTAAGATGATTCCTCTATGCACTGTATACTTGAGCTAATGATTTGAAATTTATGGGTTCAAGAAAATTTGTAAATTCAATTAGCGCAAAAGAACTTCTAAATTCTTCAGTATCAATCTCAATAAGGGCTTTTCCATTTATATTTCGAATGCTTCCTGTGACTGGATCATAATTAAGTGCAATTTGGGTCAATAGATCCATATCCATAAATACCCCTGGGACTACCAACTTCCCTACATCTAATTCCCAAATACTATTTTGTGGGGCTAGAGAATTCCTCATTCCAAACCCAACCTTAAATAACCCCAACCCAGACAATCCGACCTACGGATCTCTCAACCAGTTACCCTTGTCATATAGCCCTTCTCCTATTTTCAAACGAGGAGCTCTAGGCACTAATTCTTTTGTTTTCGATGCCTGATTAGTTGACAATGTCAACTGCTCAAGAAAATCATCACAAATGGCTCTCTCTGGATAATTGACTTTCCCAGAAAATTCCCTCTTAGGTGCCATTTTGAAAAATGTAATAAATCAAAACACTACCCCCAAATAGTTCTGTGACAAATCAATATCTTATTTGAAGCACACCACAAATGAATTGCTACATGAGAGTACAAGAAAACCTATTTTTATCTTGAGCAAATCCGCTCTGCAACTGAATTGACTTGCTCTGTATTTGAAGAAAATGGCTATGTATCTGCTCCTCTGCAATAATTCTTTAGAAAGATATCTTCATCTAGTTGATAGGAAATCATATATAGTACCCGGGCTCTTAACTGCAACATTGATTTTGCATGCTTCGGTCATCCCTTCAGAATTGAATTCATGAGAGAATTTGTATTTTCGCTCCAACAGGCCATTTGATTCCTGCAATTCTTTCCTTTTGCTCTTTCGCAACTTCATGAAGCCTAACCTTCAGGGAATTTCATCCTATGAAATAGCGCGAACCTTCCGATCAAAAGAAACCTGATCGACCATTATACTGACTTAATAGTCTTGCCTCCACACTGGGCCCCACCTTCTTTTCACCATTTCCTGGACTTTATCTTTTGAGCACTTCTCCTTCACGAAACAACACTAGGCATTAGATGGATATCTAACTACTTGGTGTTTAACTTTGACCGAAACTATCAACATCTTTACTAACCGCGCCTTTACTTTGACTGATAGTGGTTTTTCGCTATTTCGCAAAGCTTAAACATCTATCAACTTTAGGTTGTGAAATATCATGAAGAGTTGGATCAATTCAGAGATAACCATCCTTTAAGGGAAACCTTTATGCTTGCTTTACTTACACCACGTTTTCTTTGGCTACTGGCTACCACGTGGCACTCAACCATTGGCTTCGGTAAACCCTTCATGTTTAATTCAACGTCAACCATGTGCCTCACCTTTATACCACTGGTTTCACCTTGGTAGGCCCACAGCTTCTTCTAAAACCATGTGTCTATGGACAAGTGACCATCTATCATGACACCTGGATGAACCCTTTTTACTTTCACTATTTCACGAAGCATATCCTTCAAGCATCTTGCAACTTCGAAATAGTGTCGGTCATTGGATCAAAACAAAGTCGATCCTCTTTTAACCTTATGTTTTATCTTCCTTTGGGGATGAAAAACCTTTTCGCCATTTCCTATGGTATAAAGCACGAGCATCTTATCCTCGCAAAATCACACGGGCCATTAGATCATTTTCTACTTGTTTGGTGCTTAACCATCTGAATAGACTCTAGCAAACGTGGGCCCTCCAGCTCAACCTTGAACACCTGGCATCTAATCACTTTCAGAGCTGACATGTCAATCTTTCATTTTCCAAGAGAAAACACTAGGTTCCAATTAATTCTTACCACCTGCATCTACCACGTCACCTCTTATCCCACGGCATGACTTACCTCTGGGACCCACCTTTTAACTCTTAGATCCAGCTTGCTGACTATTGTAGCCTATACCATGTGCCACCATCTTACTCGCCCTCTCAACCAGCTGGACCATCTACTTGGAATGGCAGGTCATTGCGCAACTTTGTGAAAGATAACTATCGAGCATTTTCATCTTGCAAAATAGCGCAAACCGTCAGATCAAAAGGGACTTGATCACCTTTTAGTCACTTAGAAAATCCTCGCTTGCAGGTTCCCACCAAACACTTTCACCATTTTGCTTGCAAGTTTAGGCTGCGAAATAATGCCAGCCATTGGATCTTGGACAAGATGAGACCTCTTTAGACCAGACCAAAATTGCCATTTAGAACGCAAAGCCTTTTCGCAACTTCATGGGTTTTAAACCACGTGCAACTTCACCTAGCGAAATAGCGAAAACCATAGATCCACCCAAGAGATGCACACCACTTACTGGGCCTAACAACATTAGGAAGAAAATACATAAGGCATAAATTTTACGATTAATTCACATGACCGCCTAGGCAAATGACAAGGGGGGACACTTCCTATGACCCCAGGACCCATTACTTAAGTGGATAAAATAACGAAGGAAAAGAAACCAGAGGGTTTTTTATCAGACATTAAGCAATTTAAAGTCAAAACCCTAAACCCTTAAGACCCAACATAGACTTGAAGCAATTGATAATGTGTCTTACTCAAAATTTCAAAATCATAACCAATCATGGGAAAGGAAAACCCATTTTTTAAATAGTGATAACAGGTAGATCAGATTGTTTTAGTAGAAATTGTGATGAGGAGACTCATCTCTTCATGGCCCATAAGATAGATATTGAGTATCACACATCAAAAGGGGATAATGCAGATGGATCACACCGGTATGATGTGTTGGGTAGTGATAATGAAGAATATGAAGAAGAAGGAGATAAGGCAAATAGATCTAGCCAACAAGATCTATTTGATAGTGAAGGTGAAGAAGAGGATAAAGCAAAAAATGATCTTGAAGGTGAGCTTGTGAATGCACTTGAAGAACTTAGTAGAGTAAGAAAGGAATACAAGCTATTCAAGAATTCTTCTATTTTGGAGCAGAACCAATTGATAAAATGTCTTGAAGAATCTAAGAAATGCATCTTAAAGTTGAAGTCTCAAGAAGAAGGTACCAAGGAGTCCGGATGTGAAGATCTAGCATCTAGGGTAGATTTAAAAAATGAAGAATATCAGCAGCTGCTTGGAGAAGTGGATATTCTCTGAAATGACCTTGAGAAATGTCAAGATGAGCTCAAGGTAAGAATCCGATTTGATGGCAGCAGCGATGCGAAGGACATTGAAGGTTTAGGGAGTGGTGTCGGTGAATGCTCCACCAGCAAGAATGTCTCCCACAATAACATTTTGTTTATCTTCTCAAATGGAGAAAACTATTGTCTTGATGATGATTGTAATGAATGAATTCATATGTTGTCATTGATGTAACATGTATACACACACATATGTTTGCGTTGTCTACCAATATTACTTCTGAAGTTACTTGTATTGCAACCAGTATTAGAAGTTTAGTTTATGATGGTTTAGAGAGTGTCAACCGATACATGTAGACAACCAGTATATGCAGGAATAACTTGACACCAACTTGAAGATTCCATGAAGACCATCAAAGAAGCAATAGAGGACAATCAGTTCACATGTTGAAATGGTTAACTCTAACCAATATTGGTGTTCCAACTGGTATTCATTGGTTGTGCAATGAGTTATCACCAGTCGTTATGAGTTACCCTAACTGACAAATTTTGGTTGTAATTTGAGATGAGTTATGTTTGATTATCCAGATACACTGCACCTAGGAACATGTGATATGATTTCTAGAATCTGACATGAAATATAAATGTCTATATAATGACATTATGATGAACTATTTTAATGACATGATATGAGATGATATGATGCAAGATAGAAGTGTTAAGTTGTTAAAGGCATTGTAGAACATGTTGGTGATGCATTTTTGAGTGCACAGAAGAGGATCTATTCAAGAAAGTTGTGTTACTTCTAGATCACACAACCTCTTGTTTTCTAATCACTACAATAGTCAAATCCCCTAACTGGATGAGCTCTAACAAGCTTCATTGTACAAATCCTTTAACAAGGTGATCCATTAGTTTGGATTCTAAAATCTGCTACTAAGGTTACTCCTAATAGAGTACTACCTTTAATTGGGTATAGCTCCTTATAGAGCTTTGAGATCTTTAACAAGATTCACTCCTAGTAGAGAACTTTTGTAGACCTTAACTAGTCCATTGCCTATTAATATAGATAGTTAACTTGTGAGTCCCATCTCACTGTGGTTTTTCCCAGTTGGGATTTCCATGTATAAACACTTGTGTTATGGTGGATGTTTTACTTATTGTGGATGGTTTAATATCATTTTGGATTGCATGCATATTGTTGAGTAAACTTATTAAGTATATCTATCAATCAGTGTTTAAACTAGTATTGTTTTTGGTGTCATTGATTCAGCCCCCCTCTTAGTGTTGTAAAAGTCTATCAATTGGTATCAGAGCCTAACTTCTTTAAGGCTTAATCGCTTGGAAGGAAACCCTAAAACCACAATGCGGGATATGAGATACTTTGAGATGGCTAGAGTGCTTGAAGCTACCAAGGAAGAGCTTGAAACCCTAAGGGTTAGATTTAAAGCTTCAAAAGTCAAAAGGAGAGAGCTGATTGAACAACTATTGGAAATATCTGATAATAGTTCTTCAGAAGAAGCTAAAATTGATGCATTAGCTGAAGAAGTTGAAAAATTGAATCGTGAAAAGCTAAATCTAAGAAGAGAGTTAGAAGCCCTAACTATCCGCATGAGTCAAGAACTGGAAGCTAGGAGGGTAGGTGAAGACCTTGTTAGAAAAAGAGATCATGAGGTTGCTAAGATCAAACAAGAGAATGCAACCTTGCATGAACATTGGCATGAAGAGAGAGAAGAAAAAGAGGCTTTGTAGCTAGATCTTGAAATGACATCATCCCTAAGAGACACTCTTACAAAACACAATGAAGATCTTACCAGAGAGCTCACTGAGGGCAATGGAAAGCTAGAAATTTTCAATAAAATTTCTACCATGCTGGATGATTAGATCCAATCACAAAGGATGAAAGGTTATACATGTGGACTAGGGTTTAACACATCTGAGAAAGGAGAGTCTTCTAGAACAAAGAGAAACATTCACAAGGACAAAACTGCTCCTAAGGCTAACAAACTTACCAATAAGAAAGTTTTTAAACTTGTTTGCTTTGTCTGTCATAAACTTGGACATACTATGAATGTGTGTAGAAATAGAAGCAATGAGAATGCAGGCTACAATGCAAATACTAGGTATGTATCTAGGAGATTTGAAGATCATTGTTTTACATGCAAAATGTATGCACATAGATCAGTTGAATGCAGATATGGAGAAAATAATCCAATATCTCACATGAATCCAAGACCTAATCTTAACTAGAGGAGAACCTATGACAATCGAGGCAACATGAACTGGTAGAGACCCTATGTCAACCGGTTTATTCCATTTGAGATGGAAAAGGTAACTAATGTCATTTGCACCATTTATAACAATTATGGTCATGTGGCTATGAATTGCAGAAGGAGAACTAGAAGAGGAAATGCAAGACCCTAGAGATCATCTGGAATGGCCTCCTATCATTTTCATAAATCAGGACACATGGCGAAGTTCTATAGATCCAGAAAGAACAAACTGGTTAATCATTTTGAAGATCAGAAAGGTAAGAAGAAGGTAAATGTTGAGGAAACCAAAGAAGAGATGAACCGAATCTAGAAAAAGAAGAGTGATGATATACCTACAGTAAAATCTAATCCTTCACCCAGTGAGGATAATTCTACATACGTGAATTGAGCCTTTCAATAGGGCTAAGGGGACCATAGCAGTAAATCTACTTCCGGACCCCTTGAAAGATGAGTGGTAAGAAAGCTTGCATTTTTGAGTTGTTATGTGTGAAATATTGATGTTTTTTCAATTAGGTTTTTGAAATTTTATCAACCAGTTTTACACCTATGAATATTGTATGCACTGTTAAGTGGTGTATTAGGGTTTATAACCCTAGTGGTTGAGAATTTAATGTAGTAGGTAAAAAGGATGAAAAGCAAGTTTTACTATGTTATTTTCACCCTAAATGCATTCGAAGAGAATTATTGAGCACTTGCAGAGTGAAGAAATATTTTCTAGCTGGTCTTAGACAAATTTGTGTTGTGAACCACGTGATTGAAGTTGATTAATGAAGGTGGAACTAGTGTGCATTTGATTAATCAACTGGTAACTGAGACAATAGACGATAATTAAGGTATTTCTTTGTAAATCCCTTTTTGAACCAAGTTTATCTGAATGGCTTTGTCATCTAAGAAAGTAGAGAGGCTAATGATCACATCAGAACCTATGGAGGTTGTGGAATCAGAACGAATAGTATCTTACAATGCTTTATCTCAAGTTCCTGACAGTGTCATTGTAAAAGGTGATTTGTCTATCTATATTGATTATAAAATCAAATATTTAGGATCACTATCAATTTATTCTCAATTAAAATCCCTTTGTGATAAGAGAAGAAAGATTCAACCCGAGTATACTAGGGTTTATGAGAAGGGTTTTCATAATGCAACTTATGTTCTTGAGGATTTTGAAGAAGAATACATAAGCATCATTATAATTCATGTTCATGGTGAAAACATGTATCTGGAAAGGACACACACTATAACCAAGGAAGCTATCCAAGTTGTGATTGGTTTTTGGTCAACCGGTGAAGTTCCCAATCTAAGGCAAATTTCTAAAGAGATTGTAACCAGTTTTACCTCGTCTACCTCTGATGAGTGTGCATTTTCTATTAATAATATTAAGGACCCCGCGGTTAAACTAGCTACTATGGTTATAGGCTACATGATATTATCTTCTAGTAGAATGAACAGTGTGCCATCTACAGTAGTGCATACAGCCTATAAAATGATTGCTGAGAATGCAAATTATGACCTATGTGAGGCCATAAGGATTCAATTAATGTTGAATCTATAGTCAATTAAGAAGGACAACAATCAGAAGTTCAAATTTGGCTAGTTATTGATTGGTTTATTCTTTTGCTTTCAGAATTTTCTACCAAGAATTGGTGACATTGAATGGTCTAAAGACCTCCCAATAACTGCTCAGATCAAGAACAACATTAAGGTTGTTAAGAACACTTTCTCTACTGCAATGAACAATTACTTCAATAAATCTTAGAAGAAAATGAGTATGAGGGTAAGGCTACCTGAGGATGTGGTGAAAATGTTTGCTAAGAATGTCATTTTCATAGTCACCACTGATTTCTGTCTGATGAAAGCTATTGAACCTAGAGAAGATGATAGAAGACATGAGCTATGAAGTCAATTATGACTTATTGATTGGTTATGCCAATAACCTGTTGGCATCTCTAGTGGACAAGAAGAAGAAAATATTGGATACTGTTGAGGATCAAACTACAAAAGTTGAAAATAGTAGTGCTCAACCTAGTAATGTTAAAGGAAAGAAGAAGAAGGTTGAGAAAGCACCTTCAACATCTTTTGTACTTGCTAATACAAGAGTGACATGAAGTGTCCAAGTCAAAAAGGAATAGGTACCCAAAGTAAATGCTACAAAGTAGACTACAACAGAGAAGAGAGGTCATCAACTAATTCTTCAAGCAGAATCTAATGATATTGACACTAACGAGGAACCAAAGAAAATGAAAGCAACTGGTAGAGTAGATAAACTAGTAAAAGAAGTGCCAAAGGAAAGTATTCCTATTAATGTCTTATCTTACAAGCCTATGACTGATTTTGAGAAGACTGAAAACATTAGGGAGGAATAGATTTGATAATGTCAAAATTGTTTTGATTCATTTGATGAAGACCAAAAGGAACAAATTGTTCAACAGGTAATCAACTATTTATGTCAATACAATCGATTACCTCGGGACCTTAAAGATGATATTTATGATTCTTTGTACTCTATTCTTGCGAATAAGTATCAAATTGCTATTGACAAAGATCAAGAAATTATTGATAATGTGTTTATTCAATATTTTCCTGAATTATCTAGAGATGAATTAGTTGCCTTACTTGATAATTACAAAGGATGGTTTATCTCTAAGGCAAGAAGATTGAAGTTATTGATTGGGAAAACTCAATGTGTTGAAGTTGAGACTCATCAAATAGCTCAAAACATTCAATGGATGCATAAGCATTCAAAGTTTTATAATGATAAGCAAACAAAGCCTAAAGTACAACCAAAAATGGATGAAGAAGAAATAGTGCAAGTTTATTTTATCTATCCTATCAAGAAGAAGGATGACAGTACTTCCCAATCGGTGATCTTTGTTGATGAAATATAAGATACCATTGATCTATCTAGGAGCATTATTGAACTAGATATGCAGCCACTGATAAATATTGATTCATAGGTTAATGCAGTGGATATATCAGCTACTCAACCAAGTATGTATATTCCACCCCCACTAGTAACAGATCAACTAGTGAAATCACAACTCCCACTAGTTTCACAAGCTACCCAAGAGAAACTTGCAGAAAAAGTTGTTGAGAAGCCCTCTGAACAGGAAAAGGAGAAAGAACAAGAGGTGGAGAAAACCAAGAAGGAGAAATCTGCTGAACCAGAAAAGGCATTAGTTAAGAAGCAGAATGATGGCGATGATGACTCATTTGGCATCAAAGGGCCTATAGATGTTGACAATATGAGTGCACCAGAATTATTGGAGTTTGCAACTATGATGCAATCCAGAGCACAGAAGAAGAGGCTTAAGGAATAAAGGAAGGAAGCAGAAACCATCCAAACTGTTGTGGAGATTTTGTCATGTCTTCTACCAGAGATTGTTGTAGGGAATTTGTCCTCCTATTGACAAGCTTGGATAGTTGGTTGTTGATGCTTCTAACCAACTCAAGTCCCTTGAGGAAGCATCTCGGACTATGGATGAGAAAAACCACAGGAAGAAAAGAGGAGAACAAATAATGAAATATATTTATACATAGAAGATTTCTTTATCCCTAAACAAAGATCTTTTGAGAAAAGCTATTGAGTTAGGAGGCAAAATTTTAGCCTACACATCTAATGTTTCATTTTTCTATTATGATATAGTTAAGAAGTGAACAGAGATAGAACTGGAACTCCCAAAGATATGTAATTCCTACATACCTTTATAGGACTCACTCTTAGCTTTTGGTAAATCTGTGGATGATTTGCAAAGTCAATTAGATGTCTATGATTTTGAACAAGCCAAGAGACTCCGATCCTTGAAAGAACTTAAGAACCAATTAAGACCTAAAGTGGATATCTTACAACAGGTATACAAGGATGCAGAAGTAATTTTGGTGACTTCGGAGATGAGTACAATTGATGCAATGAAAGAATTTTCTACACAGATTATGACAACCATTGAGATCACTAAAACTTTACTAGAAACATGGGAAAATGATTTTTCTCAAATGAAAATTACTTTCAGTGACATTTTCTTGCAAATTGAATCGAACACTCCTTAATACAAACTTTTAAGTTTTTGTATATGTAAACATTTGATGCAAACTTTGCTATATATATATATATTCTTTACTTTTTAATTTGCCATTGTTGTCAAAGGGGGAGTATAAATATGTATGTGTTGTGAAAATTTTGTCTGTATTATTAAGGGGGAGTAGAAATATGTATGTACAATTTTTGTAAGCACACTTAGTTGTAAAATTTTTAAGTGTTGTCATGAATGCCAAAGGGGGAGATTTTTTTGCTTGATGATGATTGTAATGAATGACTTCATATGTTGTCATTGATGGAACATGTATACACACACATATGTTCACATTGTCTACAAGTATTACTTCTAAAGTTACTTGTATTGCAACCGGTATTGGAAGTTTAGTTTATGATGGTTTAGAGAGTGTCAACTGGTACATGTAGACAACCAGTATATGGAGGAATAACTTGACACCAGCTTGAAGATTTAGTGGAGACCATGAAAGAAGAAATGTCGGATAATTAGTTTACATGTTGAAATGGTTAACTCTAACCAGTATCGGTGTTCCAACTAGTATTCATTGATTGTGTGATGAGTTATCACCAGTCGTGATGAACTAGTCACCCCAACCAACAAATTTTGATAGTTATGTTTGATTATCCAGATACATTGCACTTAGGAAATTGTGATATGATTTCTAGAAGCTGACATGAAATCTAAATGTTTATATAATGACATTATGATGAACTATTTTGATGACATGATATGAGATGAGATGATGCGAGATAGAAGTGTTAACTTGTTAAAGACATTGTAGAATATGTTGGTGATGTAGTTTTGAGTGCACAGAAGAGGATCTATTCAAGCAAGTTGTGCTACTTCTAGATCACACCACCTACTATTTTCTAGTCACTACAATAGTTAAATCCCCTAACCGGGTAAGCTCTAACAAGATTCAATGTACAAATCCTTTAACAAGGTGATCCATTAGTTTGAAATCTGCAATCCTCTACTGAGGTTACTCCTAACAGGGTACTACCTTTAATAGGGTATAGCTCCTTACAGAGCTTTGGGATCTTTAATTGGATTCACTCCTAGTAGAGTACTTTTGTAGACCTTAACCGATCAGTTACCTATTACTACAGATAGTTAACATGTGAGTCCCATCTCACCAAGGTTTTTCCCATTTGGGTTTTCCACATATAAACACTTGTGTTATGGTGGATGTTTTACTTATTGTGGATTCTTTAATATCATTTTGGATTGCATGCATAGTGTTTAGTAAACTTATTAAGTATATCTACTGGTTAGTGTTTAAAGTAGTATTGTTTTTGGTGTCACTGATTCATCCACCCTCTCAGTTCTTTATAATTCTATCAAAAACAAGGGACAAACCTTCATAGTCAGAAATGGTCCCCAGAAGAAGGTTGATCTAACCACAACCAATGAAGACTTGTAGACAAAAATGAAGACTGGTGTTGCAAGAAGATGGAACACTATAGATCCCAAAGGAAATGGGATGATGGGAGAAGTTAGCTTCATCGGAAGAAGGAACATGAGAAAACAACAAAGAGAACCTCCTACCGATAGAGGAAAAAGGAGAGCTACTGCCCATAGGACAAGATAGGTGTGGGAGAAGAAGAGATTAGATGGAGGAAATGAAAAGAATGGACAACCTAGGATCCATCCTCAAAGAAGGAGATATGGAGATACCAGACTGGTAAGATCTCCCCATGCATGGCAGAATAAATTTGTAAGTCATATGCCTTCCTTCTCCAGTTATTGCTTTGCGTGTAATGGTCATGGTCATAGGGAAGAAGAATGTAGAAAGGGATCTAGAAGGAATAATCTAAGATCTCATAGATTTCATGTAGATGAGAAAAATGTATCCAAGAGTAGATACATGCATGTTCCCCCTCTCGGTCATGAAAATATTATTTGTTATAATTGCAATAGAGTTGGCCATAAAGAGTTTGAATGCACGAAGAGGAACTTGCAGTCACATGGAGGTCAATATTGAAACTTTTCTCTGCAAAAAGGTGGATACAGAGCATATGGAAGTCAAAGACCTGAATGGAACCAAAGGAGAAACATCCCTGCAGGAGAAAGAGTTCCACCAGTTTTGGTTGCTAGTCACAAAAACATGACCAAAAGAATATGGTCAAACCGGTATGTCAATAGATTCCCCAATCATGAAGTTGGGATGGATGTTGTGTGCTACTAGAGCACTACTTCTGGTTGTGATGTAAAGTATGGATATAAAAGGACCCATCATTAGAAGAAGGTAAGACCTGCTCCCATGCCTGAAAATGGGAGGAAGAATGAGACCAAAAAGGTATGGAGGAAGAAGCAAGAGGATCTGACCATGGACCTACACTGTGCATTCAATGCACAGGTGATATTTCCTAAGGATTAAAGGAGATGCAAGATCTCAAGGGGAGTAGTATATTGAACTAGATCATTCACCCCCTATGTGAAGAAGGACACTTGGAATAACAAGTTGTTGTCAGTAAGAGGAGTAGAATGAGATAGCAGTGTGTGTGTAGTTACTGCCTTGTCTACACACCTAAAGATGAATGATGGATCACTACTGCATGTGTCAATGGATGAAGATTAACAATTGGAATCTGATGCAAAGTGACACAAATTATCAGGAGTCACAAGAAGGTACTCTAGTAGTGATGATGGACCGGTACAGGAAACTGGTATGTGCAGGATGTTACCAGCATGAATGCTAATAGGCACTTGTAGGTTATGTAAGATAATGAGGTTGGAGATCATTGCAATAGCCCTGGTAACATGGAATGAGAAGTTATGTCTCAGGTGGTGTTGATGAAGACATAAATAACATATGTTGGCCTAGTGGTTGATCATGCATGCTCGCATGTTTTTGAGCTAACCATATTGATCTATGACTTGATGATGACATTGTATGTCATTGTGTATATCGAGGATCATGTCATAGGTTGTGGTGAAATAATGGAGCTGAAAGATCAACAGATGATCATAGTTGCACAACTCAACTGATATATGGAGATGATTGGTGCCCCGGTATTGAACCTGATAGGCATTGAGGACCTGAGATATGCAAAGTTGACATGCTTGAACTTGTAGGGTTATTGACTGCCAAAACTATAGATGTTGGAAATTACAATAGGAATACCTAGTAGAATTTCATGTCTATGGATATCTACTTATCTTTTGGTTGGTTATATCTATAATACAATCACATTTGATTCTAAAGAAATGTTGGGATCAAATGGGAGGTGATGTAGTTTGATTGGTAGGTAAATAGTAGTCATTGACACATCTTTCTGCAGTTGAGTGCTTTTGCATACTCAATTGGTGTCAGCTGATGGTTGAGTCCTCCATCTCAACTTCTATGACTTGAGGAAATGTAACAAGTGGTACAAAAGGAGGGTATGCATCTAATGAAGATAAAGGGGGGGAAAGAATTTTGCTAGTGACTGACAAATACAAGGAGGAATGTTATCCTAACAATGCCCTTTGCCATTGTTTTCAAAGGGGGAGAAGTATTCTGCAGTATACCGCATACTATAGGAGTGAGAATCCATTGGATCATACAAAGGGGGAGAGAGATTATGTAGTATGTCGGATACTACATGAGTTTACATCAATGCCAAAGGGGGAGATTGTTGGCATTTTATTGTCGTTGATGTCAACCAGTATAGGATGACTACCTGTATAAGAGATGTTCATGCAACACTGCCATGCAGGAGTATAAGATGATACATCTTTGATATCACCTTGTGTTGTATAACACTAGTAAGGTGAGGAAGAGAATGATTAGAGGAATGATCATTGGAGTTAGCAGTACACAAGTTAGTGTTAGGAACCAGGAAGGACAACTGAGAGGGGGGGTGAATCAGTTTTCAATAAATTACAACCCAAAACAAATTATTCCAACTTAAAACTCAGTGTAGGTAAAATAGATTAATAGTTACATTAATTCAGGTATAACTTAATGTATGAAATAGAAAGAGAAACAACATCCACAACACATGACACAAATATTTTGACGTGGAAAACTTGTAAGGGGAAAAACCATGGTGGGAAACCTTACCCACAATCAAATGATACTACTACAGATAGTAAGTGAATACAATAATGGGGTCTACACATGCAAAAAGGCCAACCGCCTAGAGCTCACTACTCAAACACACAGTAGGAGTTACACTGACTACAATTGGATGGTTAAATCCAATAAGAATGTACTGCTTCAATATAGCATCAACAATGCTAGATTCAGTACCGATTTAAGCTTTGACCATGACTGCCAAACACCTTCTTAACCTTTCCTTCAACCTTTAGATAATATCTGCATGATTTGCACAAGGATCTTCTTATTTTTTCTCTATAATGATCTTCAATATTCTCACACTCATAATATGATCTTATAAAAAACCTAAGACCTTATGATTAGGTCAGCTCACTAAAGATATTACATTTAAATCAATTACAAATAAGTCGTGATGTGATACAATATGTTGGCCTCAATACATTTACACAATATCCAATCAATAAACCATTTCCAAAACATGTTGTGCTCATCTGGAATATGATATCATGTACCAGTCCATAACCTAGACCTAACTGCCGGTAAAGGAAAATATGTGAACTTGATTAGACCAATAAGAAAAACACCAAATCCAAATATACAATCCATGTCTTCGACATAACCAAATGATCTTCTAATGATAACAAGTCATCATCATTTTCGGTGAACCATATAGCCTGTTGGTGAAGCATATACCAGTGACTGTGCATAAGACAATATCCATGTCGAGACCATAATGTGTCAGTTCAATAATAAACCAATATAACCAAAGTACCAAATCAACAATGTAGACCTCCAGAAAGATAAGTGTTGACATCAATTAAAAAACCAATGCAACATTAGACAAAGTCATCCATAATACCAACAGTTAGTGCCTGACTTGTGTGGAAATGGATAGGTTACCAGTATTGTGTATCATTGATAAGGAGAGTTTGTCAACTGGTAAGTGAAGTGTTGACAATGAGAAAGATGCTTGGATGTTGTTTGTGATGAAGAGGTAGAATGTTACCTAAATCACATCAACACTGGAGGAGAAGAATGAACAGGTCACCGGTATGGTATGTGGTTGCAGAACAAAAGGACTCCTACTAGATAGAGATGCAGTCACCATGTGAAGAGATGACTTACACTAAATGTGCTCACTCTAGATCACATGTGCCTAGTTGAAGATATGCTACACAAACATGGAAGCCATATGACTGCATTGCTGGATGCAGATGACAAGGTATCACTCCATCGGTTAGTGGAGCTTATCTCCTATTATGCATAATGTGTATTATAGTTTTGTGAGATAAGGAATATGAGGTAAAGGAAAGTGTTTGAAGGCTCACACCATATCTATCAGTGAAACAAAGGAATGCCTCAAGTGCATAAAATTAGGGTTATACACTAGACTGACTGAGAAGGCATGGTGGGGTGCTGGTGCAGTTGAAGAGTGATGAGTTTGTCACTTTGACAAACTGGTTGTGATATGGTTTGAGCTGATCAGGGAGAAGGTGAGGGTGAGAAGATGCGGTTAGAGGAAAATGGTCAGATTGAAGATAGAGTATGTTGAAGGTTGATGACATGGTGTCATCAAGAGTGTTTATCGGTATGTAAGTCCACCGATAATATGGACAAGGTGCAGATGCAGAAGAATTACCACTTGATGAGAATGAGCATGATATGGATATACATTTTTGGCAACCGATTAAGGTGTACCACCGACAGTTCAGCAAAGAGAAGACATGAAGGTTAACCAATAAAGTGTGAGACACCGGCAAGGTTAGTGAATGAGTAGAAAAGAAGAACTAGTTGAGTGTTTGTTTGATGATCTTGTTTGAATTGACACAAAGGTCCAAGCTGGCAGTTGGTCGATAAAAGTGCCATGTGGAGTCAAGTTGGAAGACTTGCATGCAACAGTAGATGGAGTGTGCACCAACAAGGTTGCTGCCAAGTTGGTCTATATTAATGATAGATCCTATAAATCATGGGATGTGTCACAGAGGTGTGTGGCTTAAGGTCTAGAGGACAACAAAGAGCCAGCTCAAACTAATTGAGGATATCGAGCCAGATGAAGGAAACTGCAAGACCAATCTTGGTGATCGATCAAGAAATCAGTTGATAGGGTAAAAACCAGATTGCCAAAGATAGAAGGTGTGATCACGAAGGCACGACAATGGCGGTGATATGCAAACAACTATTTGGGGGATCAATCCGGATAAGATCTGATTGGATTTGATTTGGCTCGTGGTTGATGAGGAAACCCTAACCGCTTGACATTTGAATTATCTTTTGGTTGGAATACTGGGCTATAAAGATGGAAACCAAAGATATTGTTAAGTACTATTGGATGGGAGAAGATAGAGCTGTTGTGAAGTAATTGAGTGCTCCATGAGAGAGTTAGATTAGTCAGAGGGAAAATAGTAGAAGATAATAGTGACTGAGGGAGTGATGGTTAAACCGATGATAGGGTTTAACAGAGGGTTAACTAGTATGGTTTGAACAGCTGGTAAAGCAACTAGAATGCATCTGAGGAGATAACTAGTAGGTGCTTGTACTAGTAGGAAGACAATAGAGGGTACTAAAGAGGAGAACAGTGAGGAGGAGAACCAGTAGAGAAAGAAGAAGGGTAGACATGAACCAGTAGAGTTTACCAGCAATTGAAAAGTAGATGAGAGTAGTAGAAGAGTGAACTGGTGTAGCATAGAAGGTGTCTCACCATGAGAAAGAAGTTATGTGCAGAGGTGGCAAAACTCTTTTGTAACTAGGATATTACTTTTGTATTTGAATGTTCATTGTGGTCATTGAGTTGTACCTCGGTGCAAGGGTTGTAGCCCATAAACAAGTTAGGGGTTGGAGCTCCTTGGGTTGGTGCTCTAAATCAGGGGTTGGTGATCCTTGGTTTGGTGCCCTAAACATTGTAACAAAGATTCATTGTGAGGCTAGATTGGAGCAGTAGACTCCAACAACATTGCTCATTGAGGTTTTTCCCATCTTGGGTTTTCCTCGTACATATTGGTGTTATGTGATGTCCCTCTTGTGTGAATGCATTTATATTTATTCTCCTCTCTAACCAGTGAGTCTGCATTCAGTTAGATATGTTAATCGGTATACTTACATAAGGATAGTTAAAGGGAAAAGTTTGAGAACCACTGATTCACCCCCCTCTCAGTGGTGCATTGTGTCTAATAGTTCCCTATTTTGTCAAAGTGTCCTCTAGCTTGGGTAGATCCTGTCAAGTGTTCCCAATGGAAAGAAATGAATCAGCATCCTCAAAAGCCCCTATGTTTGATGGTTTCAACTATGCCTTTGGAGTAGAAGAATGGGAACCTATTTGTCCTCTCTAGGTTGTGATGTATGGATGTCGGTTGTGAATGGGTATATAGTCCCTAATAATCCTCTTACTGATCTAGATGCTAAGAAGAAATATGAGAATAATGCTAAAGCAAAAAATGCTATTCTTAGTGGGCTATCTGATAATTAGTTTGTTAAGGTCATGCACTACTCATCTGCAAAAGAAACCTGGGATAAGTTGCAAAAAATATTTGAAGGTGATGCTAAAGTCAAGGAAGCCAAGTTATAGACATTGAGAGCATAGCTTGAGGGTTTGAAGATGAGAGATGAAGAGAAGATTGCTGACTATCTCCGAATGATTGATGAAACAACAAACACCATTAGAGGGCTTGGAGAAGAAATAAAAGATGAGGTGGTAGTGAAGAAAGTAATTAGATCCCTTACACCTAAGTATGATACAAATTTTTCTACAATAGAAGAAGCAAAAGAGCTGAAAGTCTTTACAATGGATGAGTTGTATGTTTCCCTAACTGCTTATGAAATGAGGGTTGTCGGTACTGAGGCTATGAAGAAAGAAGTTGCATTCAAAACATCAAGAAAAGGAAAAGAAGAGTCTACTCATGATTGAACCGGTGAAGACTCTAATGATATCATGGAAAACTTTGTTAGAAGACTCAAGACAGGTTTAGGAAAATACAAAGGCAAGCTGCCCCTGAAATGTTTCAACTATGGAAAGATTGTACATTTTGCTGCCAAATATCCCTATGGTGATAGGAATGAAGATGATCAATCAAGTGGTAGCAGATCAGATGGTAAGGATAGGAAGAAGAATGTCTATCAGCATGGTAGAAGAGGCAACCAGAGCAAAGTAGCCTTTATACACATGAAAATGATACCACTGATGAGGAGAGTGTCTCAGATGACTATTGCAGTGAAGATGAAGTTAGTGCAACCCTTTTCATGGCCCAAGAGGTTATAGTACCTCAAGAAGAATAAGAGGAAGAGAAAGAAGGAGAAGTAGATCTTGAAGTAGAGCTCATCAATGCCTTGGAAGAGCTGAAGAAAAAAATAAGAGATCTAAAGAAGGTGAAAAAGGCTGTAGTTGAAGAACAAGAGATGTTGGAGAAATCTCTAGAAGAGTCCAAGAAAACAAATGCAAATCTAAAACTTCAATTGGAAGAAGCCAAGAGGATCTGTGAAGTTACTAAGCACTAGCTTGAGTAAAAAGGAGAAGGAGCATCAGAACTTAGAAGAAGAAATTGTCAAGCTCTGGAAGGAATTAGAGAAAAGCAAGGAAGAAATGAAAGTGAGAAGCAAATATGAAGGCAACATCGAAGCTTTAGACAAGATGTTGAGGAAATAGAAGAAATCTAAGGATACCAGTGGCTTAGGATTTGAAGAGGGTCAAATTCAAAATAGAAAAGACACATCCACTAAGGAAATATTGTTTACTTCTTCAAATGAAGGTGAAGAGAAGAAGACATTCATGGTAAGAAAACATACCGGTAAGAAGACATATGCAGATGCTATTAAGAACCGTCACACAAATCGATATACACAATCAATGAATTGGAGACCATACTCAATGCACCAGCATGCAGATCCAAGGAGAAATGGAAGAGATGATCATGAAGGATTCACTAGAGTTAGTAGCATGAAAGGAAGACCCCCAGTGAGGTAGTCATTTGCAAGACCAAGACAATCTAATCGGTATGTTCTAAACTTTCATGGTTATTGTCACCCGTGTAATAGCTTTGTTCATAGAATGGCAGATAGTAGGAAAATGAATGTAAACCCCAGTTTTGAGAGTAGAAACTCATTTAATGAATTACAAGGTATAAATGTCACTTGTTATAATTGCAATGAGTTTGGTCATAAGTTATGAGTGTTAGAGAAGTGTATAGATGTACTAAAAGAATGCTTTAGATACATATTTTAATGCTAATTTAAAAAGTTACAAGTGTCAAAATTTTGGTCACACAGAAAGGCATTGTAAGCTGAGAACTGGTGAGCAAAAGAAAATAGTACCAGATCAGAAGATAGAGACTAAACTGAAATAGAAGATGACAAAAGAGGAGAAGAAAGAACAAAAATAGGTTTGGATAGAGAAGGAGAAGAACAAGATAGTGTCAAGCTTGATTGTATAGACTGCTCTACATGCTAAAAGGAAGAATTTATGGGTAGTTGATAGTGGCTTCTCAAATCACATGATCGGAGACAAGAAAAGGTTTATCAAGCTTGATTATTGGAATGGCGGTTCTATCTGTTTTGGTGACAACTCCTCCATCAAGATTAAAGGTCGTGGTACATTGAATATTGATGGAAAACTTAAGGCTCATGATGTGTAGTACATGGAAGGACTAAAGCATAATCTATTGAGTGTAAGTCAGATGTGTGACAAAGGGTACAAGCTCACATTTGGCTCTACTGGTTGTCAGATAAGAAAGCAGAGTATCGGTCAGGTTGTGGCAGAAGGAAAGAGAACATATGGTAATGTCTACAATCTAGGGGAATGCTATGAGTCTCAATGGATGATGGGATAGGTTGATGAAAGTTGGTTGTAGCACCAGAGATTAGGCCATGTGAACTTTGAGAATCTAGTGAAGATAAGCAAGAACCGGTATGTAAGAAACATTCCAGAAATAACTAAACCAACCAATACCTTTTGTGATGAATGCATCAAAGGCAAGAAAATCAAAGTGAGCTGCAAAACAAAAGAGTATAATACCTCAAGATCTCTGGAATTAGTACTTATAGATTTGTGTGGACCATCAAGGACAAGGGCTCTGACCGGTGAGAGATACTTCATGCTATTCATTGATGACTAATCAAGGATGACTTAGGTGACATTTTTGCATGAAAAATCATAGGCATTTGAAAGATTCAAAATTTTTAGAAGTTTGGTTAAAAATGACAGTGGACACTAATTAAAGTGTTTAAGATCAAACTGAGGTGGAGAATATTATTCAAATGAGTTTATTGACTACTATGAGAAACATGGAACCCGAACAGTATTCAGTTACAAGAACACAATAGAAGAATGGTGTGGCAGAAAGGAAGAATATGATAGTAAAGGAAATGGCTAGAACAATGTTGAATGAGGCCAACATACCAGATACATACTGGAGGGAAGCAATTCATACAGTTGTCTATACATTAAATTGGGTACAACTAAGAGTGAACAATAGAATGACTCCTTATGAGTTATGGTACAACCGAAAACCATCACTCAAGCATTTTGGAGTGTTTGGAAGCAAGTGATCCATCAAGAGAGATGCTCATGGATTAGGAATTTTTGATTCTAGGAGTGATTAAGGAATCTTCTTGGGTTACTCAACCAATATAAAATCCTACAAATGCTACAACAAGAAATTGAGAAAAATGGTTGATAGTGTAAATGTGAGAATAGATGAAGACCTACATAAGAAAGAATCTACACCAGCACCCTATATTTGTGTTCTAGATGATGAGAATGAAAATCAAGTTGAAATTCAACCATTAGAGGAAGCACTAAGCAATAAATCCAACTGGTATGTGTAGAAGAACCATCCAGAAGAATAGATCATAGGAGATAAAAATGAAGGTGTGCAGACCAGAAGAAGACTAGCCCAAAATGATGAGCAGGTAAATTTTTGCCTCATGACAGAATTAGAACCCAAAACTTTTGATGAAGCTAGAAAAAGTGAGAAATAGGTAGATGCCATGGATGAAGAGTTGAAACAAATTGAGAAAAATCAAACATGGGAACTTGTTCCTATATCGGCAGATAAGAATGTCATAGGTACCAAGTGGGTCTACCAAAATAAGATGAATGAAGAATGCAAGATAATCTGGCATAAAGAAAAGTTAGTTTTTTAAAGGGTATGCTCAAGTGGAAGGTATTGAATTTAAAGAAACCTTTGCAATGGTTGCTAGGCTAGAGGCAATAAGATTTTTTTAGTTTTCTCTACCTATAAAGGTTACAAGGTCTACCAAATGGATGTCAAATATGATTTTTTGAATAGTAACCTTGAAGAAGAGGTGTCTATGGAACAGCCACAAGGTTATCTTTTACACAATGATGAGAGTTTTGTATGTTGATTGAAGAAAGCCTTGTATGGCTTGAAACAGGATCCCAGAGCATGGTATTCCAGGTTGGATAAATACTTGAAGGAGCAAGGATTGTAGAAAGGGAATGCAAATAGTAACTTGTATGTCAAGGTAAATGGAGATCACATGATTATAGTGGATGTATATATGGATGATATTATCTTTGGTGGAGACAAGGACATCATGTGCAAAGAATTTGTAGATCAGATGAAGACAAAATTTGAGATGTTCATGCTTGGTGAGTTGTCCTATTTTCTTGGTTTGCAAATCTCATAGCAGGAGAAAGGAATTTTCATCTCCCAAACCAAGTATGTGAAAGACATTTTGAAGAAATTTAAAATGGAGGACAATAAACCGGTAAGTACTCCCATGGTTACCAGTTGTAAGTTGAGAAAACTAGATGAGTCACCAGAAGTTGTGCAAACACTATATAGGTCTATGATTGGTAGTCTGTTATATTTAACATCTAGACCATATATTGTACAAGTTGTTTGTATGGTAGTAAGATTCCAAGCTACTCCTAAACATTCTCACTTACATGTAGACAAAACAATCTTCAGGTATCTGTAAGGAACTATCAGTTATGGCCTATGGTGTCCAAAGAAAGGAGACTTCTCTTTGCAAGCTTATACTAATGTTGATTAGGCAAGAAGTATTGATGATCAAAAAAGTACAAGTGGAGGTAATTTCTACTTAGGAGACTGGTTAGTATCATGGCACAACAAGAAGCAAGACTCGGTGTCATTATACACTGTTGAGGCCAAATATATAGTTTCTACTCCATGTTGTTCACAAGTTCTATGGATGAAGAAGACATTAAAGGACATATGGGTGGAGATAATAGATCCTATTCCAATCCGATGTGATAACTCAAGTGCAATCAACATCTCCAAGAATCTAGTAATGCACTCAAGAACAAAACACATTGCAATCAAGTATCACTTCTTGAGGGAGAAGGTAGTAGACAAGGAGGTCATCGTTGATTATGTTCCAACTACTAAGCATATTGCTAACATATTTACCAAGTCATTTCCTTTGGGCCTATTTGAGCACTTGAGACAAAATATGGGAGTTGCCTCACAATCCAGTAGTACTTAATTGAGTAGGAGAATGTATGATTCATGGGGAGTCAACAATTGTTACTATCTTATGACTCTTCAATCATGAAGCATGGACATAGGGGGAGAATGTTTCCTAACCGAATGTAGACAAGGGAGAGATTAATGGTGTCAAACTAAGGTTTTCTTTTCCATTGTTGTCAAAGGGGGAGAGAAACCGAAAAAGATAATGTTGACATCAATGCCAAAGGGGGAGATTGTTGGCATTGAGTCGTCATTGATGTCAACCAATATTGCAAGCTACCGATAGGGTATGTCAACCCAGTATGAAGAAGATTGAACTGGCATAAGGAAGATTAACATGAAGGCTTGTCAATCGGTATGGTGGAAGACAAAAATGGTATGAAGGTGTGGAAGACAAGAAGGTATTGAGACTATTAGTGACATCATGGGTAAGAGGTGATATGAAGTTGTGTGTTGGGATGACAAGTTGTAACTGATATGAAGGTTGGTTGTTTGTTTGTGATAATGTTTGTGATAAAGAGATAGAGTGAGAAAAAGATCATAAACCACTAGAGGTGAAGTTGAGGTACTGGTGTAGTGTATGCTATCAGATAGTAGTACGAGAAGGTTTTATCGGTAAGGGCTTGTGTCGGTATGAGGATTTTTTGAATGTTCAAGTTTAAACTGACCCTATGTTGGTAAGCTGATTGTATGCCGATGTGATGCCACGTGGAGCTAAGGTGGTGAGCATGTAGAGGTCGCTGAATTTTCCATCATAATGGTTGTTGGAGCAGTTAGTCCACATTAAATGAAACAACCACAAATCATAGGCTGATGACAGATTGATGTGGCTTGAGGAAGAATGAATTATAGAGAAAGAGCAAGGAGTTCTTGGCACCTGGATTGAAACAAGGAAATCAGATTGCAAGAGGACCTCGAGAAGGAAAAAGTTGGGTCATAAATGAGTCAACATATTTCAAGCCCAAAAATCATGATTGGGTTTTCTATTTTTGGAAAACATAATTTGGACAGATGGAAAATGCATGATGGCTTATTCCTCCAAAGCAGGTGTGCAATCCAAGGTAGATCAAATTAGATTTGATGTAGATTTGGTTGGTAGAAGGAAACCCTAACCACCCTCTGTTTGAATTGGTTTTTAGTAGGAAATCTTTAGTTTAAATATGGTGACCTAAGAAAGATGGTGTTGTTATTGAAGGATGAAGGATAGAGTGAAACTGTTGTTTGAGAGCTAAAGAGATAACCACCTGAAGTGTTTGTGAGTGAATATTGTACCAGTAAGGAGAAGACAGGTAAACCGGTGTAAGGAAAAAACTGACTGAGTGAGAATGGAATGCAGAGGTGACAAATTAAAAGAAGTAGTACCTGATAGAGAGTGACCAAGTGTGAGTTGAATTCAATAGAACATAGGGAGAGAAGATTTAGAAGAGTTAGAACCCAGTAGTGTGTGCTGAGTTGACACAAACTAGTAAGATAGAAACTGGTAGTGCAAAGCTTTGAAGAGCTGCAAGACTTCATTTGCAGCAGGGATCTCATTTATATACCTGAGTTTTCATATTGTTTTCACTGAGTAGGTGATTAGTGAAGGGGTTGTAGCTACTTTAGGTTATAGCCTATAAATTGTATAGGGGTTGGTGCTCCTTTGAGTTGGTGTTCATAAATCAGGGGTTGGTGCCCTAAAATTTATAATTAGATCTTTTCATTGTGAGGTTGGATTGGAGCACAATATCTCCATCAGCTATTCTCACTGAGGTTTTTCCCACTTTGGGTTTTCCTCATACATCTAGTGTTGTGTGTTGCATCTTCCTGTGTGTGTTGAATTAATCTTTGAGATATTTCTATTACACACCTTGTTTGCATTTCTTTGGTAACCGGTCTGCATTTTGTTTATTTCATATTAAACGGGTATAGCTTTGATTAAGTTTAAATTGTTTAAATCACTTATTCATCCCCCTCTCAGTGATCCATTATGTCCAACAATTCATATTGTTACTAGTTACATCATATGTTTCTTCTGCTAGTTAGGATCTCTTTATCTATTTACCAGTTATCTATTGTGTTGTATCTATCGGTTGTCTATACCTTGCATGGTGTTTTGTGTTATAGGCTGCAAGGCAGGGATATCATTAATTGGATCTCCCTACCTTGACTACGTCAGGTGGTATCAGAGCTAGTTTTTGAACCTCTTGATCAAAGAAGACCTAGTTATGTACCGGTTAATTGGAAAGGAAGTTGAGGAAGCTTGTAGACTTCTTTAGATCGCCAAATGTGAGGTAGTGCAAGGCTTATAAGCAAACCGCCAAACCCAGAGCTTGAGCCTAAGGTAGTTAGTTGATGGAGACTCAAATAGATCACTAAACTGAGGCAGGCTATAGGCTGGACCGATAGATTCACTGAGGAGAGGCAACCAAAACCTATAATCAAACCGCCAAACCCTTGAGGCAGTTGCAAGTACCTACTGACAGATCGTCAAACTAGATCAATTGATAGGACTCACTTTTCAATTAACCCCAAGATTATGATGCAAGAGCACCAAAGTAGTTCAAACTGACATTGGATTTGATCCTAGTGAGATATCGATAGCGGTATTAGTCCAGTATTGGTATGTTCTTATTAGTTGGTCTTTCAATGTATGGAGCGAAGATGAATCAGGTTGCGGGTGATTCCCATAACTTGTGGATCTTTGAGCGATGTTGTTTTGGGCCTTGACCTATGTTTCCCGAGGACCACATGAAGTTTTATGCATTTGAAGATGTTCTTGGTGATTTGGGCTGACATTTTACCGTTTACACATTTCATCATGAACTGGTTGGTCTTTGGGTGACTTGATCAAGTTGTTATCTCTTGCGGATAGTATAAGGGTAAACTTTAGAGATTCATTTTATAGGACAAAGGTGCGAGGAAAGAAGAGATTGAGTGAAGATGTAGTTTCCAGGGAGATTCTGGTCTAGGGGGGCTAAACTCTAGATGGACTGAGGTTCGGATCCATACAAAACACTGCAGACTGTTACCGAAGGCTTGTTTGTCAAGCAGAAGATTTGCAGATCTTAGATTTGTGTTGTATGGATTGTTTTGTAATCCTAGGCTGTGGTCTAGCAAGTGTAGCTGCTGAAGGCGAATGTAATTCATTAAATAGTTATAATGATTGATTTATCTATTTTTCAGTTACACCATGTGTTAATTCTACCGATTAGGATCTCTTTATCTATTTACTGGTTATCTCTTGTGCTATATCTACCGGTTGTTGGTACCTTGCATGGTGTTTTGTGTTATAGGTTGCAAGGTGGGGATGTCCTTTAGTGGATCTCCGTACCTTGACTGTGTCACCCTATATGAAGGTGACAATTATGTTAAGATTGCTAAGTTGCAGAGCTTGAAAAGAAAGTATGAGATGTTGAGGATGAGTGAATATGAAAACATTGGTTCTTTTATGTAGAAGGTGAAAGAACTTGTGTGCAATACATGATGTGCCAATGGAATGTTGGAAGAATCAGAGATTTTTGCTAAAGTTCTCATATACTTACCTGCATCCTACAAACATAAAAGTTGTTGCTATTAAGGAGATCCAAACTGTGACATATGTGACAAGAGACATGTTGATTTGTAAGTTATTATTAGAATCAATGATAGTCCCAAAGACACTAAGAGTGAGGGGGGGGGGGTGAATCAATGTCTAACTGGTTAACATAATATTAAAACTTATTTAAAACTTTGCATCTCAAAATAGTGTACCGGTAAATAAGAATTAATGCAACAAATAAGAATAACAGAGACAACATAGAAAACAAACCATAACACAAGATACTTAACGAGGAAACCTGGTCTGGGAAAAACCTCGGTGGGATTTGTGACCCACAATATTTACTCAATGTGCTGGTATTATGGATATGTTGCATTAGTTTTGTCATTGATGTCAACACTTATCAACACTTATCCTTCTAGAGATCTTTGGTTATATTCACTAGCATGTTTAGTGACTTATGCACAGTCACATGTATTTGGTTCACCAGTAGGTTATATTGTTCATCCGCATTGAGGATGATTTGTTATCATCTGGAGATTACTTGGTTATGTTGAAGACATTTTTTGGACACTTGGTCTAATCGAGTTTGCATATTTGTTGTTACTAGCAAATAGGTCTAGGGTATGGACTGAAAAGCATTATCTATTCTAGTTTAGCATGACACATTATAGTGATATTTTATTGATTGGTTATTATTGTAAATGCATTGACCTGACATGATGCATCACATATTTATTCATTTGTAATTGATTTAATTGTAATATTCTTAGTGAGCCGACCTACACATTTGGTCTTAGGTTTTGTTATATATGTAAGATCTCATTTGTGAGATTAAGAAGAAGGTCTGGTAGAGGATTGTAATAAGGTATATGTGAATATAAGCAGAGCTATACATGCAGACATCATTTGAAGATTCAAGGAAGGTACGAAGAAGACAATCAGAGCTTAACTGATACTGAATCCAACATATGAAGATGCAATTTTGAGTAGCAAATTATCATTGGATTTAACCATCCAATTGTAGTCAGTGTGACTCCCATTTTGTGATTGAATAGTGAGCTCTAGGCAGTTGGCCTTTCTGCATGTGCAGAACCCATTTGTACACACATACTATCTGCAGTAGTATCATCTGATTATGGGTAAGGTTTCCCACCATGGTTTTTCCCCTTACAGGGTTTCCATGTACAAATATCTATGTTATCTGTTGTGGATGTTATTTATCTTTCTGGTTCATGCATTAAGCTTTACTGGTACTATTATTAACTGTTAAACTGTCTACCAACATTAAGTTTGGTTTACCGGTATTATGCACTAAGTTTGGTTAAGTTATATTTGGGTTGAAATTAATAGACAACTGATTCACCCCCACTCTCAGTTGCCTCCAGGTGCTAACAATTGGTATCAGAGCCTAGTCCTCTTTTTGCAGAAGTTTAATAGCTTGAGGAGATTCTATGGCAACCAACTATTTCAGGAAGGACAGTTCGAAGCTTGATGGAACTAACTATGGTATATGGAAGATCAGAATGGAAACACATCTAAATTGCATTAGAAAATATATTTGGGATGTTACAAGGAATGGCTATGTTGGTCCTACATAGAGTCAACCTAATCCACCAACCTTGGCCAAAGATCAAGAGAATGATTGCAAAGCAAGAGAAGCACTTTTGAGTGCATTATCAAATCAGGAAATCATGGGATTATCAGACCGACCTACTACTAAATCTATTTGGGATGAATTGGAGACATTGAATGAAGGTGATACAACTGTCAAAATTGCAAAATTGGAATGCTTCCAGGTCAGGTATGAAAATCTAAAAATGGAAGAAGATGAAAGGATTTTTCCTTTTATGGAAATAGTTAATGAAATTGTTTTGGGTATGCAATGTTGTGGAGGATCCTTAAGTGAAGATGAAATTGTTTCTAAAGTTTTAAGAGTATTGCCACTAGCATACAAAATGAATGTAACTACTATTAATGAATTGAGAACAATGCCTAATGCATTAGTATCTAGAGATACTTTGGTTGGATAACTTTCAGCTTTTGAACTTGAGGAATTTGGTTATGTTGCTACAATTAAGATAGATTTGGCTGTCAAAGCTTCATCATCTACAACATCATCATCATCATCTTAAAAATATGATTGGAAAGCACTCTATGCTAGAGAACTTGAAGAAATCAGAAGAGAGAATGAAGAACTTGAAGAGCTTGAAGCACTATTTGCAAGGAAAATGCCTAAAGGTCCAGTTGGAAGTAAGTATGAAGGTAAAGCACCATTTAAATGTTTTAACTACAATAAAATTGGTCATATGGAATCTAGGTGTCCTGATAGACATGCAAGATTGAAAGAAGAAGCTAAAATATCATATAAGCCTAACCCTAAATATCAGAGATACAAATTTAAGAAGAATAGAGACAAATCATGTTACTATGTTGATGAAGGAGTTACTGATGATTCTGATGAGGAACCAGTAGACAATGGATGGGCTTTTGTTGCAATAATAGAAGATCAACTGGAACCTACTATTCAACTGGTAGAGCATGCCTTGGTAGCTAAAATTGAAGAAAAGGATGAATGGATCATTGATTTTGGATGTTCATATCATATGACTGGCGATAAAAGTAAATTCTTAACCTTTCAAGAATACAATGGAGGTCTAGTAAGATTTGGGGATGACAAAGTTTGTTTGATCAGAGGAAAAGGCACTATATCTTTTGATGGTAAGCCCAATACTAATAATGCTTATTATGTTGAAGGTTTGAAGCATAATCTTTTGAGTGTTGGTCAATTAGTTGAAAAAGGATTTCAGTTACAATTCAAGAATGGTAAATGCAAAATCATGAATAGAACTGGTTTGGAAATTGCAACCGGTAATCAGACTAGAGGTAATATCTTTCATTTGAATAACAATGAGAAGACATGCTTGATTGCACATATTGATGAAAGTTGGTAATGGTATAAAATACTCTGTCATGTAAATTTTGATTGCATTGTGAAAATCAATACAACTAAGGAAGTAAGGGATTTACCTAAGATTGTTAAACCTCACAATCCGATATGTAAGGAATGTCAATTTGGAAAAACAAGTTAGAGCAACTTTTAAGAGTATTCCAGAAAAATCCAATAATGTTCTTGACGTAATTCATACTGATTTATGTGGTCCAGCAAGAACTAGAGGTTTACAAGGAGATAGATATTTTATGCTAAACATTGATGATTATTCTAGAATGTGTTGGGTTAATTTTCTTAGGGAGAAATCAAAAGCTTTTGGAAAATTCAAACTATTCAAGGTCATGGTAGAGAATGAAACAGGTAAGAAAATCAAATTTTTGAGATCAGATCAAGGAGGTGAATTCACATCTAAGGAATTTAATACATTCTTTGAAGTGAATGGAATCAGAAGACAATTATCAGCACCATGGACACCCCAGCAAAATGGAGTTGTGGAAAGGAAGAACATAACTATTTTGGATGTAGCTAGAAGCATGATATCAAAAGCAAACCTACCTCATGTGTATTGGAGAGAAGCAGTCAATACAACTATGTATACATTCAACAGAGTTCACATAAACGGTGAAACCGATAAAACCCCTCATATACTATGGTTTGGTAATACTCCTAATCTTAAATATTTCAGAATATTTTGAAGAAAATGTTATATTGGGAGAGATGATTATATTGGCAAATTTGATCCTAGAAGTGATGAAGGAATATTTCTTGGTTACTCATCTAAGAGCAAGGCATATAGATGTTTTAACAAGAGATTATAGAAAATCATTGAGAGTGCAAATGTGAATATTGATGAAAAGTTTAGAGGTAATTCAAGGTCTATAGACTTTGTACCGACAGTTGAGATAATCACAAATGAACCTACAATGAGTACACTAATACAAAATGTTGATCCAGTCACACAGGCATCATCTTAGAATTCCACAGTGACTAAAGAACAACAACAAGTGAATACACGCAGGCATGTGAGATTGAATCACTCTGAAAGTTAGATAATTGGGAATAAGTATTAAGGTGTTATTACTAGAGGAAGACTGGCAAATGAAGAGGTATGTCTAATTTCTCAAATTGAACCAACAACTATTAATGAGGCATGTGAAGATAAACATTGGATTGAGGCTATGGAAGATGATTTAGAACAAATTGGAAATAATAACACGTGGACATTGGTTCCCCGGCCTAAAAACAAAAATGTAATTGGAACTAAATGGGTATTCAGAAATAAACTTAATGAAGATGGTAAGGTAATCAGAAACAAGGCAAGATTAGTCTGTAAGGGATAATCATAAAAAGAAGGAATCAATTCTAATGAAACCTTTGCACCGGTAGCTAGAATTGAGGTAGTCAGATTATTCTTAGCTTTTGCAGTACACAAGAACTATAAAGTAAATCAAATGGATGTTAAATGTGCATTTCTAAATGGTGATCTTGAAGAGGAAGTTTACATTGAACAACCTGATGGATTTTCTTTGACACATGACAAAGATATGGTTTGCAGGTTAAGGAAAGCTTTATATGGATTGAAGCAAGCTCCTAGAGCTTGGTATGCTAGATTGGACAAATATCTTTTGAAGCTTGGTTACACTAAACGTAATGTTGACAACAACTTATACTACAAAGTAACTAATGATGACATCTTGGTTATTGAAGTTTTTGTTGATAATATCATTTTTGGAGGAGAAGAAGGATTGTGTAAAGACTTTTCTAATAAGATGCAGGAAGAATTTGAAATGTCTATGATTGGGGAGATAAAATTCTTTTTAGGATTGCAGATTTCACAGGCTGATAAAGGTATATTCATAAATCAATCAAAGTACTTGAAAGAACTGCTAAAGAAATGTGGTATGGAAAACTCTAAACCAGTAAGTACACCTATGACTAGAACTGATAAACTATCATTAAAGGATGAATCAACACCTATTAATCCGACAAGATATAAATCTATGATTAGAGGTTTACTATATTTGACACAAACAAGACCTGATATTATGAATGTAGTATGTATTGTTTCATGATTTTCGAGTAATCCTAAGGAAAATAATGAATTAGCAATAAAAAGGATTTTCCAGTACCTACAAGGCACAACAAATCTTGGTTTATGGTATCGTAAAGATGAAAATTTTGATTTATATTCATACACAGATGCAAATTGGGCAAGAGATGTAGATGATAGAAAAAGCACCACCGGTGGAGAATTTTTTCTTGGTAGCAGACTAATTTCATGGTTGAGCAAGAAACAGAGTTGTACATCACTATCAATAGCAGAATTAGAATAGGTTGTAGCAGCAACTAATTGTACATAGGTATTATGGATTAAACAAATGTTGAAAGACATAAAGGTAAAATGCAAAGAACCTATAATCATTTATTGTGACAATATGGCATCAATTGATATATCAAAGAATCTGGTATTTCACTCTAAAAATAAACATGTTTCTATCAAATTCAATTTTCTGAAAGATAATTTTGAAGCAAAAGAAGTGAAATTGGTTTATCTGAATACTAAAGAGCAGATTGCAGATATCTTTACTAAGCCTTTGCCTAAGGAAACTTTTGAATATCTAAGAGAGCAGGTTGGATTTATACCCTCACTAGTAGAAACTTAGACAATTGGAGCATGGCATCAAACCGACAAAATTAACAAAGAAATATTTTTCGGCTTTGATGAAGGAGAGCTACTTCTCAGGGGGAGTAGATTGAATAAATTTGGTTATAACAATTGGTATTTGTAATAAATTGTATGAACTGATTGTATTTAGTTTTGTATTTCTTTGGCATTTGATGTCAAATGGGGAGAGATATCTATGGAAAAATACATTATCTTTTGGGGAGAGATTAATGATTGGAGGAGAGATTGTTACTCTCTATATCTGTATTTTGATTTCTGGTTAATGATCTCTTTGGGAGATTGTTGGTTTTTGGTTTTTGGCATTTCTGCTTTGGCACTTAGATGGTTTTTCTATCTTGTGTTGCCATCAATGCCAAAGGGGGAGATTGTTGGTATTATGTATATGTTTTGTCATTGATGTCAACACTTATCAACACTTATCCTCCTGGAGATCTTTGGTTATATTCACCGGCATGTTCAGTGACTTATGCATAGTCACAGGTATCTGGTTCACTGACAGGTTATATTGTTCACCGACACTAAGGATGATCTGTTGTCATCTGGAGATTACTTGGTTATGTCGAAGACATTGTTTGGACACTTGGTCTAACTGAGTTTGCATATATGCTATTATCAGCAAATAGGTCTAGGGTATGGATTGGCGAGCATTATCTATTCTAGTTCAGCATGACATATTATGGAGATGTTTTATTGATTGGTTAATATTGTAAATACATTAAGCCGACATGATGAATCACATATTGATTCATTACACATTTGGTCTTAGGTTTTGGTGTATATGTAAGATCTCATTTGTGAGATTAAGAAGAAGGTGTGGTAGAGGATTGTAATAAGGTATATGCGAATATAAGAAGAGCTATACATGCAGACATTATTTGAAGATTCAAGGAAGGTATGAAAAAGACAATCAGAGCTTAACCGGTACTGAATCTAGCATATGAAGATGCTATTTTGAGCAGTACATTATCATTGGATTTAACCATCCAATTGTAGTCAGTGTGACTCCCATTTTGTGATTGAACAGTGAGCTCTAGGCAGTTGGCCTTTCTACATGTGCAGACCCCATTTGTACACACATACTATTTGCAGTAGTATCATCTGATTGTGGGTAAGGTTTCCCACTGTGGTTTTTCCCCTTACAGGGTTTCCATGTACAAATATTTGTGTTATGTGTTGTGGATGTTATTTGTCTTTCTGGCTCGTAAATTAAACTTTACTGGTACTATTATTAATTGTTAATATGTCTACCGGCATTAAGTTTGGTTTACTGGTATTATGCACTAATTTTGGTGAAGTTATATTTGGGTTGAAATTAATAGACAACTGATTCACCCCCCCCTCTCAATTTCCTCCAAGTCCTAACACACTGGCCAATGAATAAATACTACTTATAATGAGGGGCCTACACATGTCGGGAGGCCAGTAGCCTAGAGCACACTGCTCAATAAAGAGTCACACTAAGTACAAAATGGATTATCAAAATCCAATACAATGTACTTCTTCAAAACAACATCTCTCAAGCCATGTTCATTATCGGTTTAATCTCATTCAATAACCAAAAGCTTTGATGTTAACTATATCACCTTATACAAAATTGCCTTATACTTCTTATCTATATCCTTACAAAAATGACCTATAAGATCTCATACATATATGAGTCTTTTACAATATACCATATCAGTTTTTACAAAAGATAATTACATTACAAAACAATAAACAAAAGTGAATTCCATGTCGGCCTGAGTGTCGGTATGCATTGTTGCAGATGTCGATAAAGTGTTTGCTGATGTATGTAGAAGTCTATTGCTGGTACCGGTATCTGTCAATTGGTTGCCAGATGATTTCTAGTTGGTTGCCATCAATAACAAAATCAACTATTCTCATAAGAGTGTAGAATTCCAACAATCTCCCCCTTTGGTATTGATGGCAACACTCATGAGAAAAATCCAAAAAAACTGTAGTCCAAAAACTGAAGTCCAAAAAGATTCCAAAAAGATGTTCTCCCCCTAAGCAAGTGATCTCCTCTGTATAAGCATTTTTCTCTCCACTACTCCCCCTTTGACATCAATGACAAAGGTTGTCAAAAATGAGTGCAAAAATTTCACCTCAAAGTCTGTAGCCGGTTGGTTACAATCTGAAAAATATATGCTAAAACTAAATTTAGACTCTGGATAAACCTTTTGCTATCATTCAAAGTTGCCTTAGTCTATTGGATCATATCAGTGAGATAATGCATGTGTTCTTTTGGTGATATCTCTCCTTGAACTAATGCCTTAGAGATTTCATTTCTCTAAGAGATAAGATTGTCCAACTTAGGACCAAGTTTATTTTTAAGTTCCTGGGCATTTGACCTTATCCTTGCCTTCTCTTTCTCAAGTTTCTCTAACTTCTCAAAAACTATCATTTCCTATTGAAAAATGGATATATGTCTGAATGAGCCAATTATATTATAGCTATGTCATCAATTTCTTTTTGTGTTTTTCTGATATCCTTATCTATGTCCTCTGTCAAAAGGTGAAGTTTGCATGTTTCCCTATATAGCTCCTTGTACTCCAAAATTTTAGAGTTAAGTACCAGTAATAATGTGTTCAAGTGTCCTATACACTTCTTTATAGTGTCTTCAAAGAATTTGTTTTTCCCTTTTTCAACTCTCTCCTTAATTGTGTCATCATTCACCTTATTAATAGTTATTACATTATTAGCAATAAATTTGGACAATGTGTCCAATTTACCTAGAGAATCCTTAATATGATCTATGTTACAATTTGGTGCAATCAACTTAAGAATAGGTAATGTGTTGTCAATAGTCTTGTAGGCCAATGCATTGCAATCTGTTATCTTCTTGATTGAATCCAAAAGTACCTCTGTAACATTGGTAGGTCTGAATTCACCTATAGATGTGTCGGATGTCTGACCAATTATCTTTATTACCTCTTTGCTTCCATTAGGTGTATCCATTTTTCTTGCATTTTCCTCTGGTGGATCAGTCTAGGTTTACATCTCAACCTGCAAAGGTTTCTCAGACTATTTTAATGTCTTTGTGATTGCTGGTTTCTCTGTCTCTGTGTGTACCTCTACCTTAGTTTGATTCTCTACCGGCATATCTATCTCTGATGGCCCTATGCAAGTACCTTTATCTTCAGTAGGTTTTTCAGTTTGTGTCAGTTGCTCAGTTTCTGTTGATGTCTCAGTTTCAACAGTTTCTATCGGTTTCTCTGCTATGTTACTACTATCAACATTGTTTGCCTTAACTTTAGAGTTATCCTTATCTACAACAATGTTTACCTCTTGGGTATCCACATTCAATGTAAAAAGTATCTCCAATTCAGGATTAGTATCATTATTTCTTATTCCTTCAGTGTTAATAACCAGTGGATCCTCTGAGTGTACCGGTGCAGTATCCAAAGGTGGCGGTGGAAGATTGTCAGTAATCTTAATGTTTGGAACTCCACCAATTTTTCCTTTACCTTTGTCCTTTTGGTAAACCTTAAATGTCTTCTTAGGTCTGTTCATTTCCTCTTGTTTTTCTTTCTCCACAAAGAATATATCCCAATTGTTCATTGTTTCTTCTGCAATTTCCTTCACTCTTCTAGCCATCAGGCTGACCTGCCTGTTTCCACTAGCAAATACTGATCGGTTAGCCTCAAAAATAAGTTCATTAATTTCTTCTTTGGAGTTAACTGAGTGAACTACCAAGAGTGATTCAACTTTTAGTTTCTTGTCTAATTCCATCACTGATAGCCCTTTAGCTTCTAGTCTCATGTAGAGATCATTTGGTAGCTCCTCAACAACTTCAATCAAAACTTTCTTATAAATGTCTAAATGAAGAATAATGCTTTCTTCAATATTGTTTTTGTCAGTACCATTTGAATAAGTATACCATTTGTTCACAATAGACAAATTACCTTCCTCTTTTATTTCATTTAGTAAGTCATTCAATGTGGGGTTTTCCAGTGTCTTTTTCTTCTTGGGTGTGAGTTTCTTCTTGGGGTCCCTAACCACCTGTTGTTTATTCCTTAATGTTCTTGTTTTATTCGAAGAAGGAGAGGGTACCAGTGAGGGTTTTCTCTTCCTTTCCACTCTTTTAAATTTAGCTACCTTACTACTATCACTGTCAAAAGATGTGTCAACTGGTGAAATATGTGCCTCTGGTTGAAGTCTTTCAAGCTCAGTAGCCGATATGCCGCTAAGGTTCATGAAATTTTCTTTGATTTCCTTTACTTTCTTGGATGCATCCCTAATTTATTTTTCTCTTCTCTTAGTCCTTTTTTGCATAAACACTTTACTCTCTATGGTTTCTACATTTCCAAAAAATTCTTCAGATGGCTCTTTTGGTGCATCAAGCAATGCTTTTGCATACATTTCCAAAACATGTAGATCAACCTCATAACCTATTTTAGTAACCCAAATAGTTCTAGGGATTACTGCTTTCATCTAGGTTTCATCTCTTTTGATGACAAAGAAGATTTCCTTGTCATATTTCTCAACTATGCTTTGAGGAATCCTTTCCCTAGCTCTCATCTTAGATTGGAAAGTTTTAAAGTAATATGTTATGTTGTTGGCTCTAGTAGTTCCCATGCTAGTAAAAGCTTCTTGTAGTTGTTTTCCTATTGGTATATCATAACCAAAGTCTTTGGGTCCTGTACCAAGGATCTCTTTGGTGAAATATAGCATCAAACATACCAGAAGGTTTCCAAAGAGGAAAGTACCCTTCTTGTCTCCCTTAATCTTTTTCAAGTTGTCAATAAGCTCATCTTTTAACCATTCATACACATCTATCTTAGCATTGTTGTTTATCATTTCATGTGCACTGTAAATACAAAGAGTGGAAAAGAAATTGAGTCTGTTAGCATGTGTGGATTTGTATCCAAGAACCATACTTACATATCTCATATTAATGTCCTTAATATAATTTACTCTAAGTGATCTATTGTCAAATGTTGCTCTAGTTAGGCTTGTTACCATTTTGTTGGGAATCTTCTTTGTCTTATCAGGTCTACTACCAGTTGAGGGTAAACCAGTAACTACCCTAATTTCTTATTGGTTTATCTTGCAAACAAAATCCAACCATAAGAATTCTCGATGTTCTCTACTCAATACAATCCTTACCACTTCCTCTAGAAATTGAGGGATATTTAGTATCTCCACAAAACCTAAAGTTTCCACAATCTTGTGTTTGGGTCTAACAATTCCATGTTCATCACAAATGAACTTTAAAAAAAATTTCATTAACTCCTCAGATCCGAGATCTTCTATATTGTAATGTATATAAATCCTAGGGTCTTCTGCAAATGCTAATCCCTTAGGTATTTTTGAAAAAGCTTCTACAGAGTCATCTTGCTTCGCAATCTCAGGAATTATTTTGAAAATGGGCCTAGGGCATTTTACACTCTCCACAATGGTAGGGTTCAAAATAAGTTCAGGAACAGAAGATGAAGCAGCCATTATGAAAAATACCTCTTATTCAGATGCTTGTTGAATGCTTGAAAAATACTTCTCAAATTTTCCTTGAATGCCTTTTCTCGATTTCGCGCTCATAGAAAGTTTGGAGTTTGAAATGAGGGTTTCCCGGTGCTTTATATCCAAAAATATCTTCAAAAAATCATTAAATGCTCATTGGTTAAGTGAAAACTTAACATACCTGCCGGTAAAGAAGAAATGTATCTTCTCACCATTAACCGAGGGTAGAATGCATGTTTTTCAATTCGCTACCATACCCCCAAGGGATTATTCCTCAGTTAGATGAAGAATCTCTTGCTGGTGGAGGATTACTTTTTTCTATCGGTGAATATATAGTTTCATCAGTTCTCTGATCTCTTTTCTTAATCCACTGTTTATAAAATTATTTCTTTACTTCTTCTACCTTCTCTTTCCGCATCAAGCTAGATTTCATATTGTTTGCCAGTGCATTCTTACTTCTATAGAATTTAGCAATATGTCCAATCTTGTTACAAGCATAGCAAGTCACATTATTCCTTTGAATAGCCTTTCCATATCGTTGACTGGTTTGTGATCTGTATTGATTATATAGGTGCCCAAATCTTCCAAAAATATAAGATTTCACATTCATTTTGTAATTTTCTGAATTATCACCAATTTTGTTGCATTTGGAACATTGACCAGGGGGTGAGTTTGTATTTTGATTATTTCTAAATCTACACTGATTTTCTCTATGACCGTATTTGTTGCAATTGAAACATTTTCCATTAAATTTATAAGCATTAGGTTGTCTTACCGGTTTGTTCTAATCTTCATTGTTTGTAGTACCGGAACTTTCTCCAACTTCAAATCCAAGTCCATTAGTATCTCCATTAGGATTTTGACTTTTCAGCATGTCATCAAGCTCCTTTGAACTCTTCTTGAATTTTTCTTTGTGTTTATTTGCCGTAGCCAACTCATCTTCCATAATTCCAACTTGTCTCATAAGCTCAGTTTTATCATGTTGCATGTGAATCGGTTCTGTCTTTAACATATCATTTTCATGACTAAGATTTTCATTTCCAGCATCATTAAGTCTCCTAGTCAAGTCTTCTTCATTCTTCTTCCTGCCCTCAATATCTTTACATAACCTCATAGTCATATCTTACATTTCATTCTTCATATTATTGTTTTCTTGTCTCAACTTGTTTGCAGTGTCTCTAAGAGTTTCTTTTTCATCATCATCTTTTTGCATCTTCTCATGAAGTTCTTTTGTTTTATTTTGTGCTATAGAAAAGTTCTCCTAAAGTCCTTTAATGAATTCCTGTGCAGTCCTTAGATCATATTCAAGTTTGATAATCTTCAACTTTTCTGCATCAAAATCTTCAAGGGCTCCTTCCAACTATATTTTTAAGTTCTCCATCTTTACCGGTGTCAGAATATTCCTCAAGCTGTTAGGCATTTGAAAATAGAGGACACGACTTTGATACCAACTGTTAGAATCAATGACTATCCCAAAGACATTGAGAGGGCGGGGGGTGAATCAGTGTCTAACCTGTTAACAAAATATTTATACTTATTTAAAGCTTTGCATCTCAAAACAGTGTATGGGTAAATAAGAATAACAAAGACATCATAGAAAACATACCATAACACAAGATATTTAATGAGGAAACCCGGTGTGGGAAAAACCTCGGTGGGATTTGTGACCCACAATATTTACTCACTGGCCAATGAATAAATACTACTTACAATGAGGGGCCTGCATATGCAGGGAGGCCAATAGCCTAGAGAACACTTCTCAATAAAGAGTCACAATGACTACAAAAAGGATTATCAAAATCCAATACAATGTACTACTTCAAAACAACATCTCTCATGCTAGGTTCAGTACCAGTTTATGCTCAGTCAATAACCAAAAGCTTCATTGTTAACTATATCACCTTATACAAAATTGCCTTATACTTCTCATTTGTATCCTTACAAAAATGACCTATAAGATCTCATACATATATGTGTCTTTTACAATATACGATGTCAGTTTTTACAAAAGATAATTACATTACAAAATAGTAAACAAAAGTTTATTCTGTGTCGGCCCGAGTGTCGTTATGCATTGTTGCCAATGTTGGTGAAGTGCTTGCCGATGTATGTAGAAGTCTATTGCCAGTGTCGGTATCTATTAGTTGGTTGCCAGATGTTTACCAGTTTGTTGCCATCAATGACAACATCAACTATTCTCATAAGAGTGTAGAATGCCAATAGTTATTAGTCTTTGAATTGAGTGAGTTTTGTGACTCTCTTCCTAAGGTAGAATCTACATTCAAAGCTATTATTTCCGGAAAGGATAAACAAAGATATGATCTGGGTGAGAGTTCTTCAAGATGGATGTCAAGATATGAGAAAGAGATGAAGAAAATGGAAGAAGAAGAGTGAGAGTTTGAGGAGGTTGAAGCATTGATTGCTAGGAGATTACCTAAAGGAGCCGGTAAGTATGAAGGAAGGTTGCCTCTGAAATGTTTTTCATGTTATAAGATAGGACATTTTCTTCAAGATGTCTGGAAAGAGTTCCTAGGAAAACATACAAGCCTAAATTTCAGAAGAGATGTTATTATGCTAGTGATGAAGGTGTTTAAGATGATCAATAAAATAAGGGAAATACGAGTGATATTGAATGGGTGTTTATTGCTATCAAGAAAGATGATCCAATTCCTCTTGATTCTATTGGCTGCATAAATGTGGTAAGATTCTTGGGTGCATAGATTGTAGAGAAAAATGAATGGGTGATAGACAACAAATTATCTCATCATATGATAGGTGATAAAATTAAGTTTGCGAGGTTTGAGAAGTATGAAGGTGGATTTGTGAAATTTGGAGATGATAAAGCTCGTATAATCTGTGGTAGAGGTTAAATATCTATTCATGTTAACCACAATACTGATGATGTCTTATATGTAGAAGGCTTAAAGAATAATATTTTGAGTGTTGGATAGATGGTTGACAAGGGATATGATCTTTAGTTCAAGAATAGAAAATGTAGAATCTTAGGTAGCTTCGGAATAGAGACTGCATTAGGTACAAAGACTCAAGGTAATATCTTTCACTTGAATAGCTTCAATAAAATATATTTGATTACTCAAGTTGATGAAACTTGGTTGTGGCATAGAAGGATGTGTCATGTGAATTTTGATAACATTGTTAAGATAAGTTATACTCAGGCTATGAGAGATCTTCCTAAGTTGATGAAACCTGCTAGCCCTATGTGCAAGGAATGTCAGTTAGGGAAACAAACCAGAATATCCATCAAGAGTAAGAAGCATTTTTCTAATGGATTATTAGATCTTGTGCATACTGATTTGTGTGGACCCTCTAGAGTTAGAAGCTTGCAAGGAAATAGATATTTCATGTTGTTTATTGATGATTATTCAAGGATGATGTGGGTTACTTTGTTAAGGGAGAAATATGAAGCATTAGAGAACTTCAATATTTTCAAAGTTATGGTTGAGATTGAGACAAGTTTGAAGCTAAAGTGTCTAAGATCTGATAGAGGTGGAAAATTCATTTCTGGTGAGTTTAATGCATTCTATGAAGAACATGGGATAAAAATCTACAATTTTTTGCTTCGAGAACCCCTAAGGAAAATGTAGTGGAAAAGAAGAACAAAACCATTCAGGAAGTTGCTAGGACAATGGTGTTGCAAGGAAGTGTTTCACATGTTTATGGAGAGAATTTGTGAGTATTGCAGTGTACACTCTTAACCAAGTGCATATCAAAGGTGATACTAGTAAGACTTCTTATGAATTATTCTTTGGTCATGCTCCTACTATTAAATATTTCATAACTTTTGGAAGTAAATGCTATATCAAAAGAGTTGAAGATTTAGGGAAGTTTGATGCTAGATGTGATGAATGAATATTTCTTGGTTATTCTAATAAAAGAAAGGCCTATCGGTGTTATAACAAGAGACTGAGAAAGATAGTTAAGAGTGCTAATATTAGAGTTGATGAGAGAAATGAGAAGTAGATCGGATCTTGCGAGTATGATTCAGATGATCAGAGTGATAGTGAAAATAAAGAAAAGCAATTGTGGACCTAGAATCAAGTTTAGATTGTTTTAGCGAACCCAGAGAATCAAGGTGAAGGATCTAGTGCAAGTGCAGAAGAAAGAGATCAAGAGTCAGAAAATAAGGAAAATCCTAAGACTCCTAGGTATGTAAGATTGAACATTTAGAAAATCTGATTATAGGAGATAGAAATAAAGTTGTTCAGACTAGAAAAAGAATTGCAGAAAGTAGGGTTGAATTTTTTTTTATTTCTAAGATTGAACCCAAGGATGTGAATGAAGCATGTAAAGATGAACATTGGGTGAAAGAAATGGAAGAAGAATTGAATTAGATTGAAAATAACAATGCATTGATTCTTTTTCCCAAACCTAAGGATGAAAATGTAATAGGAACTAAATGGGTCTTCCAAAATAAATTGAATGAGCATGGTGAAGTTGTTAGAAACAAAGCTAGAATTGTTTGTAAAGTATATTATCAAATGAAAGGAATTGATTTTGAGGAGACATTTTCTCTGATGGAAAGGGTTGAAGTTGTTAGAGTATTTCTTGTGTATGCTTCTTAGAAATATTTCAAGGTGTATTAGATGACTGTCAAGACATCATTTCTAAATGGAAAATTAAAAGAAGAGGTGTACATAGAGAAATGAGATGGATTTCTATTGACTGATTAGAAGGACATGGTGTGTCAGTTGAAGAAATAATTGTATGGATTGAAGCAAGAACCAAGATCTTGGTATACTCAATTGGATAAGTATTTGTTGAAGCTTGGATTTAACAAAGGTACTATTGATAGTAATATATATTTCAAGATTGATCATGATAACATTCTGATTTTTTAAGTTTTTGTTGATAATATTAATTTTGGAAGAAATGATAGGTTGTGTAAAGATTTTTCTAATGAGATGCATAATGAGTTTGAGATGTTTATGATTTGAGAGATGATTTCTTTCTCGGATTGAAAATTACATAATCAAATAAAGGGTTTTTTAAATCACAGTCAAAGTATTTGTAGAAATTGTTGAAGTTTGGTTTAGAAGATACAAAGCCAGTTGGTACTCCAGTGGTGACCTGATGTAAGTTCACTAAGGAAGATGATTCCCCTAAATCAAATTAGACCAAATATAGATCTATGATTGGTGGATTGTTATATTTATCTCAAACTAGACCAGATATTATGAATGTTGTTTGTCTTGTTGCTAGATTTCAAGCTGATCCTAAGGAATCTCATGTTGTTGTTAAAAGAATCTATAGATATTTCAAAGGAAATATTGATTTTGGTTAATGGTACCCTAAAGATGATGATTTTACTTTGAGTGCTTTTACCAATTCTGAATGGGCAAGAGATGTTGATGATTGGAAGAGTACTAGTGGTGGTGCATTTTCTTGGGAAAAAGGTTGGTTTCTTGGTTGAGTAAAAAGAAGAATTCAATTTATTTATCTACTACAAAGGTAAATTCTACTTAGGTTATATGGATGAATCAGGTGTTGAAAGATACTAGAGTTGTGCATGATGATCTTATTTATATTTATTGTGACAATTCAATTTCTATCAACATTTTTAAGAATATGGCATTACATTCCAAGACTAATCATATATCTATCAAGTTTGACTTTTTGAGAGATAAGGTAAACGGGAAGGAAGTCAAATTAGAGTATGTACCTACAAAGAAACAAATTGAAGACATATTTACAAAGCCTTTTCCTAAAGATACTTTTGAGTATCTCAGAGAGAAGCTAGAGGTGATTTCCCCTTCTGATCAAAACTAAGTGCATTGGTATGCATCAGTCCGATACATTTCACAGTCATATCTTGCGATCTGTATTGATGAGTGGAAGCTGCTAATCAGGGGGAGTAGTTAGTGAGTTAGTTTTTTAGTTTCTTTGTTGAAATATTTGTATTTTTCATTGATGTAAAATGGAGAGCGACTCTAGTGAAAAACCATATAGTGCTTTCATGGGAAAGAGTAATTTGAAAGAGTTATTGATTTATTTGACATTGATTGTTCTTCACATCATATGTTTCCATCAATGCCAAAGGAGGAGATTATTGGAGATTTCTGTTAATATGCACTTTAATGATATCTGAGAGATGTGTTGTCATTGATGCCAACATATTTCTTTGTCTAGAGCAATGTTGTAGTGGGGGTAAGTTAGTTGGTTTGTTCAACATGTTGATGACTAGTGATTGCAGATTAAAGGGTTTGTAGAGGATTGTGTTTAGATGATTTAGTATAATTTTTAGAGGTCCACATGAAGATTTGAGTGAGTTATAGATATTGGTGTTGTAGTTGGTTTTTCTATTGTTCAATGATTTGAGATAGTCAGTTTTTTTATCTACATTGCTTCGCATTGCAATATATTGATTTGCAAATTTGGAGGAATGTTTGGGATGTTCATGGGTGTCTTTTATCTATATGGTTCATGGTTTAGAGCTCCACAATTTATTTTTCAAGGATGACAGTCGTTGCAGTTAGTGTTCTTCAAGTTCGATATAATGGTGAATGTGATGAATAATGATTAACAAATGATACCTTAACTGGTACTGAGAGGGGGGGGAGGGTGAATCAGTACAAGAAAAAACCTTCTCAACACTTTATCATATTAAAACAATGTTGACTGGTTGTCTTCACCATTGAAATTAACCATGGGTATACCGGTTAAACATGGATACTTCAGACAGTATTTGGTAGACCTTAAATCTTGATGACAACTTCCTAATATAATCAAGCATGAGTTGTATCAACAATACCACAATCATCTAGCACTGCATGCATAACTAACTTAATCAATAACTACTCAGTCATCACATGAAAACTCACAACCCATAACACATAGATTTTCCACATGGAAACCTAAATGGGAAAAACCAAGGTGAGGATGAATACCCACAGGCTTGTTTTGAACTCTTTCAAAGTTTTCTCTGTTAGGAGCCTAGTTCGGTTAAAGACTTTACAATAAGGTTTTGTTACGAACCAATCCTATTAGAGATCACCCGGTTAAGGGATGGCTATAAACCCTATTAATGGTTGAACCGTGTTAAAGGTTACCTCGCTAGAGGATTTAAAGAACTCAATGAACTTGAGTCACCTAGTAAGAGGATTTGCAACAAGCCTATTAAAGCTACCCAGTCAAGGGATTTTCCTTCTATTGAAATTGTTATAAGTCAACAAGTAAAGCTCTGATCTGATAACAACACTACTTGCTAAGGAAGATCCTTTTTAGCTCCTCTCCTTTGCAATCACACTCTGCAGATTCCACATTACGGTTTGGCAAGTATCTCAACATGTAGACACAAACACGTCATTTTCCAACCCAAATAATAATAAACATCATTGACCTTATAGACAACAATTAGGTCGGTAGCATAAACCCTAAACCCTCAACATTGTAGGTTTACAATTATATGTAGTCCAATCCTCCATTGCATAGAATGAAGTGATCTAAAAAAGATCTAAAGTCATTTTGCATCGTCCATTCTTCATCGCATCTGGAAATTAGTAACCCATCACACGCACTTCATACACTGCTCAAAACATTGTGCATTCCCAAGGTAGACATTCAAATGCATTTGATCTTCATGCTCACAAGAACATATCTGACGTGGCACCATGATCTCATCCTTATCTCTTAGCTAACTTATCACAAAATGTCATTGGTTGCACTGCATAGGCCAAACCAAAAATCCCTAGAGTTGAATAGGGACTACCAACTGGTAGTCATACTTAGTGAACCCCTACACCAATCCACTCCATCTCGGCTAACCATAACCACTTCCAATCTTCATACTAGTTCATACTGGTTCACCTATTGACACCAATGACAACATACATTGTCACCACTTCATCATATGCCAACAATCTCCCCCTTTGGCATTGATGGAAATACTCAGTGTATCATTACTCAGTACTTGTACCATGCTTAATAACATATACCGGTTGACATATACTGGTTCAAATATCACAATCATCACCATCTAGACTGGTCAGTGTGTATTCTTCCATATCTCTTCATCATTAGATATCTTCTCCCCCGTACATCATCAGATATCTTCTCCCCCTTTGATAGAAATGCCAAAGTGGTGGCACAAGCTTCCAAGCTCCACTATGCTACTCCCCCTATGGAGTAGCATGTTGGCATTCTACACTCTTATGAGAATAGTTGATGTTGTCATTGATAGCAACCAATTGGCAATCATCTGGCAACCAACCGATAGTTACCAGCACCGGCAATAGACTTCTACATATACAGGCAGGCACTTCACCGACAGTGGCAACAATGCTTACCGACACACAAGACGACATGGAATAAACTTTTGTTTATTATTTTCTAACATAATTATCTCTTGTAAAAGCCAACATGGCATATTGTAAAAGACTCATATATGTATCAGATCTTATAGGTCTTTTTGTAAGGCTGATAGATGAAAAGTCTAAGGGAATTTTGTATAAGGTGATATAGTTGACAGCAAAGGTTTTGATTATTAATTGAGCTTAAAATGGTACTGAACCTTGCATTGTTGATGCTGATTTGAAGCAGTACATTGTATTGGATTTTGATAATCAAATTTGTAAGTCAGTGAGACTTCCATTTTGTAGTTGAGCAGTGAGCTCTAGGCTGTTAGCCTTCCTACATGTACAGGCCCCTCATGTAAGTAATATTTATTCATTGGATAGTGAGTGAATATTGTCGGTTACAAATCCCATCGTGTTTTTTCCTACATCGAGTTTCCTTGTTAACTATCTTGTGTTATGGTGTGTTCTCTATGTTGTCTCTGTTCTTCTTATTTGCTACATTAAATCTTATTTACCAGTACAATGTTTTGAGATGCAAAGTTTTAAATAATTATAAATATTTTGTTAACTGGTTAGACATTGATTCACCCGCCCCTCTCAGTGTCTTTGGGACTGTCATTGATTCTAACAATTGGTATCAGAGCCTAGTCCTCTATTTTCAAAAGCCTAATAGATTGAGGAAGATTCTGACACCCGTACAGATGGAGAACTTAAAAAAATAGTTGGAAGGAGCTTTTGTAGATTATGATGTAGAGAAATTGAAAAATATCAAACTTGAAAATGATCTAAGGACTGCACATGAATTCATTAAAGGACTTCAAGAGAACTTTGCTATAGTATACAATAAAAGAAAAGAACTTCATGAAAAGATGCAGAAAGATGATGATGAAAAAGAAACTCTTAGAGAACTTGCAAACAAATTGAGAGAAGAAAATAGTAATATGAAGAATGAAATGCAAGATATGACTATGAGGTTATGTAAAGATATTGAGGACAGGAAGAATAATGAAGAAGACTTGACTAGGAGACTTAATGATGCTGGAAATGAAAATCTAAGACTTAGTCATGAAAATGATATGTTTAAGATAGATCAGATTCACATGCAACATGATAAAACTGAGCTTATGAACAAATTAGAATTATGGAAAATGAGTTGGCTACTACAAATAAACACAAAGAAAAATTCAAGAAAAGTTCAGAGGACCTTGATGACATGCTGAAAAGTCAGAAACCAAATGGAGATACTAATGGACTTGGATTTGAAGTTGGAGAAAGTTCTGGTACTGCAAACAATCTAGATCATAAGGAACCGGTAAAACAACCTAATACTTATAAATTTAATGGCAAATTCTTCAATTGGAACAAACATGGTCATAGAGAAAATCCATGTAGACTTAGAAATAATTAGAATACAAACTCACCCACCGGTCAATGATCCAAATGCAACAAAGTTGGTCATAATTCAGAAAATTGCAGAATCAATGTGAAATGCTATGTTTGTGAAAGATATGGACATTTATCTAATCAATGCAAAACACAAACTAGCTTAGGATATCAAAAGGCTATTTAGCAGAATAATGTGACTTGTTATGCTTGTAACAAGATTGGACATATTGCAAAATTTTGTAGAAGCAAGACTTCACTAGCAAACAATAAAGGATTCAGTTTGAAAGACAAAGAAAAGGTAGATGAAGTAAAGCAAGAATTTTCAAAATAATGGATTAAGAAGAGAGATCAGAAAGTTGATGAAACTGTCTCTGCACCGATAGAATAGAGTAATCCTCCATCAGTAGGAGATTATTCATCCAACTGAGAAGTAACCCTTTGGGGGTATTGTAGCAGGTTGAAAATCATGCAGATTACCCTCGATTGATGGTGAGAAGATAAATTTCTTCTTTATCGGTAGATGTGTTAAGGTTTCACTTAACCAACGAGAATTTAATGTGGTTGGTGGAAGATATGTTATTATAAATCATCTGAATTCCCTCATTTTTGACTCACCAAACATTCAAATTATCAGAGAGCACAAAAACTAAGCGAAGGAATTCAAGGTGAAGGTGCAAAGTGATTTCTTCAGATATTCAGAATATTTTCAAGAAGTAAAAGAGGAAGTGGTAAGGATTGTATTGAGTAGAGCACATGGAGAATTCTTATGGTAGGATTTTTTTTGCAAGATAACCCAACAAGCAATTAGGGTAGTTACAGGTTTACCCTCAACTAGTAGTAGACCTGATAATACAAAGAAGATTCCCAACAACAAGGTGATAAGCCTAACTGGAGCAACATCTGACAATAGATCACTTAGAGTAAATGATATTAGGGACATCAATGTGAGATATGTGAGTATGGTTCTTGGACACAAATTCACACATGCTAACATACTCAATTCTATTTCTAGTCACTGTATACATAGTGCTTAAAAGATGAGCTTATTGACAATTTGAAAAAGATTAAGGGAGACAAGAAAGGTACATATTTCACCAATTGAGACATCTTCTAGAGCTGACAGTGATAAGGCAATAGAATTTAAAAGAGTTGAAAGGAGGAAGAGAAAACCTTCACCGATACGCTCTCCTTTACCTAAGAGAACAAGGACTTTGAGAAAGAAACAACAGGTAGTAAGGGGACTGCCCAAGAAATTAACACCAAAGAAGAAACAACAACTAGTGACCCCTTCGTTGAATGATTTGTTGAATGAAATAACTGATGACATTAATTTAGCTAATGTGCACAAACTCTATAATACACTTTAAACTTGGACATATATAAGAAGGTTCTGATTGAAATGGATCATTTATAAAATGAACTTTATAGAAGACTGGAAGCAAAAAGGATAGCAGTAATGGAGTTGGATAAGAAACTAAAAATTGAAAAACTTCTAGTTGTACATCCTGTTAATTCAAGAGAAGAAATTGATGAACTTATTTCTGACGCTAACCGATCCATTTTTTCCAGTGGCCACCGACAAGTAAGTATAATGGTAGGAAGAGTGAAAGAGATTGTAGATGAGACTGTAGATAATTGGGATACATTTTTTGTGGAGAAAGAAAAACAAGAGGATTTGAGCAGACCTAAAAAGACATTCAAAGTGTATCAGAAAGACAAGGACAAGGGAAAAGAAAAAATTGGTGGAGTTCCAAACATTAAGATTTGACAACCTACCACCACCACCTTTGGATACTACACTGGTACACTCAAAAGATCCATTGGTTATTGACACTGAAGGTATTACACATGATGATACTAATCCTAAATCAGAGATACTTTTTACAATGAATGTGGATACTCAAGAGGTAAATATTGTTGTGAATAAGGATAATTCTGAGGTTAAGGCAGACAATGTTGACAATGGCAACATGGAAGAGAAATCGGTAGAAACTGTTGAAGCTGAGATCCCAACCCAAACAGAGCAACCATCAAAAAATGAAAAAACCTACTGAAGATAAAGATGTTGGCATAGGGCCACCAGAGACAGAAAAGATGAAGAAAAAAAAATGAGGCAGAGGTATACACTTAAACAGAGAAACCGACAATCACAGAGACATTAAAACAAACTAAGAAACCTTTGTAGGTTGAGATGCAAACCCAGACTAGTTTACTTAAGGATAATACAAGCCAAATGGTTACACCTGATGGAAGCACAAAGGTAATAAAGATAATTGGTCAGACATCTGACACATCTACAAGTGAATTCAGACCTACCAATGTTACAGAGGTACTTTTGGATTCAATCAAGAAGATAACAGATTGCAATGTATTGGCCTACAAGGCAATTGACAACACTTTACTTATTCTTAAATTGATTGCACCAAATTGTAACATAGATCATATTAAGGATTCTTTAGGTAAATTGGACACATTGTCCAAATTTATTTCTGATAATATAATATCTATTGACAAGGTGAATGACGACATAATCAAGGAGAGAGTTGAAAAAGAGAAATAAATTCTCTGAAGACACTATAAAGAAGTGTACAGAACACTTGAATACATTATTACTGGTACTTAATTCTACAATTTTGGAGTACAAGGTGTTGACATATGCACACTCCAATGAGACATTGTAGGTGATTGAAGGTTTTGTCATTGATGGCAACCTTAAAATCCTATGGCACCGGCAAGGCATTACACTACACCGACACTAGCAAGATCAGACTCTACACTGGCACTCAGACCATCGACACCGGCATAGAGAAAGGAAGCATACCAGCATAGAGACCGACAGGATTTTTGTTATATTGTATTTTGTTTAATATTGTAAAAACTTTGTAAGCCGACTTGGCAAGTTGTAAAATGACTCTTATATATAAGAGAGATCATGTAGACATTTTGTAAGTAGAAGTAAGATAGAAGATCATATTTAGACGAAATAAGGTAGACCTATTATGCGAATTATAGGTTAAGGGTTTATGTAAGAAGCAGAGCAAAAACTGGTACTAGATCTAGCATTATAGATGCTATTCTGAAGTAGTACAAGATACTGGATTTGTATAATCCACCATTGTAAGTTAGTGAGACTTCCCATTGAGCAGTGAACTCTAGGCAGTTGGCCTTCCTACATGTGCAGCCCCTATTGTAAGTAATATTCTCTTATTGGCCAGTAAGTGAATATTGTGGGTCACAAATCCCACCGAGGTTTTTCCCACACTGGGTTTCCTCATTTAATCATTGTGTTATGGTGTGTTTTTTATGTGGTTGTTTTTAATTCTATTTATTGCATTATTTCTTGCATACCAGTACACTGTTATAATATGCTCTACATGTTTTAAGTTAAGAAATTCTACTCACCGGTTAGATACTGATTCACCCCCCCTCTCAGTATCTGTGGGAATCCTAACACAAGGAGCTATATAGGGAAACATGCAAACCTCACCTTTTGATAGAGGACATAGACAAGGAGATCAGTAAAACATAGAAAGAAATTGATGACATAGCTATTAATATAATTGGTTCATCCAAACATATATAAGTTTTTGAGCAGGAAATGGTAGGTTTTGAGGAGAAGATAGAGAAGCTTGACAAAGAGAAGGCAAGGATAAGGTCAAATGCCCAAGAACTTAAAAGTAAACTTGGTCCCAAGTTGGACAATCTTATTTCTCAGAGAATTAAAATATCTAAGGCATTACTTCAAGGAGAGTGATCACTGGAAGAACAAATGCACTATCTCACCGGCTTGATCCAACAGACTGAGGCAACTTTGAATGATAGTAAAAGGTTTATGTAGAGTCTAAATCTAGTTTTGGCAGATATTTTTCAGATTGTAACCAACTGGTTATAGAGTTTGAGGTGAAATTTTTGCACTCGTTTGATTATATTTGACAACCTTTTTCATTGATGTCAAAGGGGGAGTAGTGCAAAGAAAAAATACTTATACAGAGGAGATCAATTGCTCAAGGGGAGCACATCCTTTTGGAAACTTTTTAGACTTCATTTTTTTGGAACAGTTTTTGGATTTTTCTCATGAGTGTTGCCATCAATGCCAAAGGGGGAGATTGTTGGCATTCTAAACTCTTATGAGAATAGTTGATGTTGTCATTGATGGCAACCAACTGGAAATCATCTAGCAACCAACCAGTAGTTATCGGCACCAACAATAGACTTCTACATACACCGACAAGCACTTCACTGATAGTGGCAACAATTCTTACCGACACTCAAGACGACATGGAATAAACTTTTGTTTATTGTTTTATAATGTAATTATCTCTTGTAAAGTTGACATGGCATATTGTAAAAGACTCATATATGTATGAGATCTTATAGGTCTTTTTGTAAGGATGATAGATGAAAAGTATAAGGAAATTTTGTATAAGGTGATATAGTTGACAGCGAAGATTTTGGTTATTAAATGATCTTACACCAGTACTGAGCCTGGAATAGTTGATGCTGATTTGAAGTAGTACATTGTATTGGATTTTGATAATCCAATTTGTAAGTCAGTGAGACTTCCATTTTGTAGTTGAGCAGTGAGCTCTAGGCTGCTAGCCTTCCTGCATGTGCAGGCCCCTCGTGTAAGTAATATTTATTCATTGGCCAGTGAGTGAATATTGTGGGTCACAAATCCCACTGAGGTTTTTCCCACACCAGGTTTCCTTGTTAAATATCTTGTGTTATGGTTGTTGGCATATGCACACTCCAATGAGACATTGTATGTGATTGAAGGTTTTGTCATTGATGGCAACCTTGCAATCCTATGGCACCAGAAAAGACATTATACTGGCATCAGCAGATCACACTCTACACTGGTACTCAGGACACCAGCACCGACACAGAAGAAAGGAAGTATACCAGCACAGAGGCCGACAAGATTTTTGTTATATAATATTTTGTTTATTATTGTAAGCCAACTTGGCAAATTGTAAAATGACTCTTATATATAAAAGAGATCATTGTAGACATTTTGTAATGTGATGGATGTGTGAATAATTTGAAGTAGAAGCAAAAAGGAAAATATTAGGTAGACCTAATGTGCGAAATATAGGTCAAGGGGTATATATAAAGAACAGAGCAGGAACCGGTCCTAAATTTGGCATTGAAGATGCTATTGTAAAGCAGTACAAGTTATTGGATTAGCATAATCCTTATATGTAAGTCAGTGTGACTTCCCATTAAGCAGTGAGCTCTAGGCAGTTGGCCTTCCTGCATGTGCAGGCCCCTATTGTAAGTAATATTCTCTTATTGGCTAGTGAGTGAATATTGTGGGTCACAAATCCCACTGAGGTTTTTCCCACACCGGGTTTCCTCGTTAAAATCTTGTGTTATGCTATGTTTTTCATGTGGATGTTCTTGATTTTGTTTATTGCATTATTTCTTGCATACCGGTACACTGTTATATTATGTTCTGCATGTTTTAAGTTAATAAATTCTACTCACTAGTTAGATACTGATTCACCCCCCCCTCTCAGTATCTGTGGGACCCCTAACAATTGGTATTAGATCCTGGTCCTCTATTTTCAGAAGCCTAACAGCTTGAGGAAGATCTTGACATCGGTAAAGATGGAAAATTTGATGAAGCAACTTGAAGGAGCTCTTACAGACTATGATGCAGAGAAATTGAAAAATATCAAACTAGAAGATGATTTAAGGGTAGCTCAGGATATCATTCAGGCACTTCAAGAAAATTTTACTGTTGCAAGAAATAAGAGAAGAGAACTTTGTGAAAAATTGCAAAATGAGAATGATGAAAAGGAATCACTTAATGATATGATAAGCAAGTTGAAACAAGAGATCATGACAACAAAAAATGAAATGCAGGATATAACTATGAGATTTTGCAAAGAGATTGAGGATAGGAAGAAGAATGAAGAAGAATTGACTAGAAGACTAAGTGATGCAGAAAATGAGAATACAAGACTTAGCTATGAAAATGACATGTTGAAGACAGATCTGATGCATACTCAGAATGACTCAAATGAACTGATGAGACAAAAATAAATCTTGGAAAGAGAATTGGAAACTACAAATCAACACAAAGAAAAATTCAAGAAAAGCTTAGAGGAACTTGGCACCTTGTTGAAGAATCAAAAACCTAAAGGTGACACTTCTAGAATTGGCTTTGAAATTGGTGAAAGCTCTGGTACTACAAATACTTAGGATCACACCAAACTGGTAAGACAACCTAAAGCTTATAAATTCAATGGAAAATGCTTTAACTGTAATAAGTATGGTCATAGAGAAAATAAATGTAGATCTAGAAATTATTAGAATATCAACACACCCACCGGTCAATGTTCCAAATGCAACAAAGTTGGTCATAACTCTGAAAACTGTAGAATGAATGTAAGATGTTATGTTTGTGGAAGATTTGGACATTTATCTAATCAATGTAGAACACAAACTGACATAGGTTATGGGAAAGCTATTCAAAAGAATAATGTAACTTGTTATGCATGTAACAAGATTAGGCATATTGCTAAATTTTGTAGAAGTAAAGGAACATTGGTAGACAACAAAAGTGCTAGCTTGAAAGGTAAAGAAAAAGTTGAAGAGGTTAAGGAAGAATTCTCAAAACAATGGATTAGGAAAGTTGATCTAAATATTGGGAATACTCCTCCATCGGTAGATCAAACCAATGCTTCACTGGCAGGATGGAGTGATGCTTCACCAGAAGGATAGAGTAGTGCTCCACCGGTAGGAAGTTCTTCATCCAATTGAAGAAAATTTCCTTGAGGGTTTGGCAATCTATTGATACATATGTTATTATTCCCTCGGTTAGAGATAAGAAGTTAAAAATTACTTATTACCGGCAAACAATGTTAAGTGAATACTTAACCGGCATGCAATTAATGTGGTAGATGGCAAAAAGACACTATAAAGTTAAGATTTGGGCTCCATTTCATTTCACTGAGATTTCAAATTTTCAAAGAGCATGAAGACTCCAAGCTAAGGCATTTCGAGCAAGAAGCAAGCACACTCCAAGCAATCATCCATCCAAGGTAGTAAAAGGTATTTAATCATGGCATGCACCTCTGCAATTGAATACATAACAAACCCTATTGTTGTTGAAGTAATAAAAAGACCTAGGCCCGTATTTCAGTTAGTTCTCGAGATAGCAAAGAAGGAGGATACCTTGGGTGCTTTTTCTCAAATTCCTAAGGGAGTTTTTTATGCTAAAGACCCCCGAATGTACATCCACTACAAAATTGAAGAGTTGGGAGATGAGGAAATCAAAACCATGTATAAAACCATGATATGTGATAATACCGACAATGTAAAGGATGAACACAAAATCATTGAGACCCTAGGATTTACAAAAATCCTTAGCATTCCTGAATTTCCAAAGGATGTGATTAGGATAGTTTTAAGAAAGGTACATGGAGAGTTTTTCTGGTTAGATGCAATCCATAAGATCACCAAGGAAGCTGTGAAAGCTGTCACAGGGTTACCGACCATCGATAAGAGACCAGATAAAACCAAGAAGGTTTCCAATGACCTAGTTATAAACCTAACTGGTGCAACATTTGACAAGAGGTCTCTAAGGGTTAATGATGTAAAAGATGTCAATGTGAGATTCATCAGTATGATATTAGGGTATAAAGAAACTCATGCTAATAGACTTAATTTAGTTTCAAGTTTATGCATTAAGAGTGCTTATGACATGGTCACAAATAATGCAAAAATTGACATATGTGAGTGGTTAAAGGATGAACTAATTGACAACCTTGGAAAGATCAAGAAGGACAAGAAAGGAACTTTCAGATTTGGAAATCTATTAGTATGCCTAATGCTACACATAAAAAAATAGGTTCCCAGTATAGGTTACAAAGAACTTGGATATGACATACACGTAGGAAAACAATTGACTGAACTATTCAATAAAATGGGTGAGAACAAGGAAAACAATATTAATGACTTCTTTCAAGCATTAAAAGCTAAAATCAAGAAAAGAGTAAGGATATCATAGAAGATTGTAGACAAATACAAAGATGATATATGCTTTGTCATCAAGAAAGATGAAATCTGGATGGAAGCGGTCATCCGAAGGATGGTCTGGGTAACCAAGATGGGATATGAAATAGATGATCACATAGTTGAAACATATGCCAAAGCACTTTTGGAAGCCCCTAGAGAACCAAAAGAAGAAGTATTTGGTAGTGCTGAAACCATAGAAAGCCAAATTCAATCAAAGAAAAGAGTGAAAAAGGTTGAGGTAGTTGTAAGGAAAGGATCCAGACAAGCAAAAGCCATCAAAGAAGATGTATTGAAGAAAACCGACATAACAGAGGATGAGTTAGCAGCTCCACAGCTTGAAACTCAACTATCACCGGTAGGTACTTCTTTAGGAAGTGACATGCCTACAACTTTCAAAAGAGTTGTAAGAAAAAGAGATCCCTCACTGGCAACCACACCTTCACCTAGGAGGACAAGACAAAAGCAACAAGCAGTGAGATCTCTGGTTAGAAAGGCCACACCAAAGAAGAAACTAACACCTAAGAAGAAGAAAAGGACAAACAAAGACTTCGCCCCTCTTGATATACTACTAAATGAAATCACAGAGGAAGGTAAACTGAAGAACATAGAGAAAATATATGACACTCTAACAGCCAATGAGAAAGAACAAATAGAGAACAGTGTTATATTACATATAGACATGTACAAGAAATTTTTGATGGAATTAGTAAATGAAATTCCTGATGAATTATTCAAAAGCCTTGAGGCAAGAAGACAGGCAGTGATAGAATTGGATAAGAAAATAAAAATTGAGAAGCTACTTGCTGTATATCTGGTAAACTCTCCAAAAGAAATTGATGATTTGATTGCTCAAGCAAACCAGTCAGTATTCTCTACTGCACACCGGCATATATCATTAATGGCAAGAAGAGTTAATGAAGTGACAGAGGAAACAAAAGATGGATGGGATATATTGCTGGTTGAGAAAGAAAAACAAGAAGAGTACAGGAATCCCAAACCTATAAAGGTTTATCAGAAAGACAGAGACAAAGGGAAAGGTAAAATTGGTGGACCACCAAGCATCAAAGTTAAAGATAACTTACCCCCACCTTCTTTAAATACTCCACCAGTGAAAACAACAACTACTGAAGATCAACCGACAGCTGAGAGTATGGATGTAGAGGATAATAATCCTAATTCTGAAGTCCTGTACACTGTGGATGTTGATACTCAAAAGATCAACATAGTAGTTGACAAAGATACAACTGTTAAGTCAGATATGGCTAGTGAGCCTCCGATAGCAGGGGAAATTGAGAAACCAGTAGAAGATAAAGAGAAAAGGCAGAGAATGAGTCATAGACTGAGGCAATTAAACATACAGAGAAACAAACAGAGAAAAAGGTTCTAGAACAACAACCACCGGAATAGGTACATAAGAAAATAGTGCCACCGGTAATCTGTGAAGTAGGAAAACCAGTGCTTAAAGAAATGCAGACACAAACTAACCTACCAGAGGTTAATACAAGCTTGGTAACTTCCACCGGTACTTAGATTGTTGGATCATCATCAACATACAAATCAATAAATGTGACTGAGGTGCTACTTGATTCTATCAAGAAAATAACCGACTGCAGCTCATAGGCTTACAAAGCAATTGATGATACCATACCAATTTTGAAGGTAATTGCTCCCAACTATAATATAGATAACAAATATTCTTTAGGACAATTGGATACATTGTGTAAATATATCTCTGAAAACATTGAGAAAATAAAGGAAGAGTCAGTAAAGTATAAGGTAGAAATCGAGAAATAGAAATTCTTTGATGAACAAATAAAGAAGTGTAATAGAGATTTTGACACACTTCTACCGAAATTATGTAGTTTGTTGAAAGAATACAAAAATTTGTACAAAGATACCTATAAAACAAACTTTTTGGCTGTAAATATTGACAAGAAAATGAGCAAGGTACAGGATGAGATCAATAAACTTGCAAATAGTTTTGTCAACTCACCTGATACACTATTAGTTTTTGAAGAGAAGATATCAAATTTTGAGGAAGAACTACTCAAATTGTAAAGGGAGAAAGAAAGAATAATAAATAAGGCAAAACATTTGAGATCTAAACTAAGTCCAAGATTGGACTATCTAGCATCTCTACAGAAGGAAATTTCTGAGGCATTAATATAGGGAAGCAAAACACCAGTAGAGCATGTGCAACATCTCACTGGTACAGTAAAGAGAACTGAGACAACAATAAAGGATAGTAAGAAGTTTATGGAAAGTATAAACTTGATTTTGGGAGATCTTTTTCATATTATAACCACCCAGCTACAAGGTTGAGGTTATGGATAGTTGAAACTACAAACTCTACTGACATCTTGACAACCTTTGTCATTGATGCCAAAGGGGGAGTAGTGGGATGAGAAAATTCAAATCATGGGAATCATATGCTCAAGGGGAGCACACACATTTTTTGTAACATATTTGGACTACACATTTTTGGATACCTTTTGAAATTTCTCATGAGTGTTGTCATCAATGCCAAAGGGGGAGATTGTTGGCATATGCACACTCCAATGAGACATTGTGTGTGATTGAAGGTTTTGTCATTGATGGAAACCTTGCAATCCTATGGCACTAGCAAAGACATTATACCAGCATCAGCAAATCACACTCTACACTGGCACTCAAGACACCGGCACAGAGGCTAACAGGATTTTTGTTATATAATATTTTGTTTATTATTGTAAGCCGACTTGGTAAATTTTAAAATGACTCTTATATATAAAAGAGATCATTGTAGACATTTTGTAATGTGATGGATGTGTGAATAATGTGAAGTAGAAGCAAAAACGAAAATATTAGGCAGACCTAATGTGCGAAATATAGGTCAAGGGGTATATATAAAGAACAGAGCAGGAACCGGTACTGAATTTGGCATTGAAGATGCTATTGTAAAGTAGTACAAGTTATTGGATTAGCATAATCCTTATATGTAAGTCAGTGTGACTTCCCATTGAGCAGTGAGCTCTAGGCAGTTGGCCTTCCTGCATGTGCAAGCCCCTATTGTAAGTAATATTCTCTGATTGGCCAGTGAGTGAATATTGTGGGTCACAAATCCCACTGAGGTTTTTCTCACACCGATTTTCTTCATTAAAATCTTGTGTTATGGTTTGTTTTTCATGTGGATGTTCTTGATTCTATTTATTGCATTATTTCTTGCATACTGGTACACTGTTATATTATGTTCTGCATGTTTTAAGTTAAGAAATTCTACTCACTGGTTAGATACTAATTCACCCCCCCCTCTCAGTAACTGTGGGACCCCTAACAATGGTGTGTTCTCTATGTTGTCTCTGTTATTCTTATTTGCAACATTAATTCTTATTTACCTGTACAATATTTTGAGATGCAAAGTTTTAAGTAAGTATAAATATTTTGTTAACTAGTTAGATACTGATTCACCCCCCCCTCTCAGTGTCTTTGGGACTGTCATTGATTCTAACATAGCATCCTTGAACACATCAATCCTGTAAGATTTGTCACTATAGTACCAAACTGATGTGGAGCACACAACTTTAGTTTACTTCATGAAGGGGCAGAACCCCTAATTCACCTCTCAAATAAGTATGTAGTATTCAGTAAGGGCTTAGTGAATATGTCTACTAGTTTCTCCTTACTAGAAACATGTTCTAATACAACCTCTTTACTCTAAACCTTTTCTCTCAAGAAATGATACTTGAGTTCAATGTGCTTTGTCCTAGAATGCAATACCGGATTTTTGGAAATATTGATTGCGCTAGTATTATCACAAAAAATACTCACTGGTTCAGATATAGGTACTTCGAAGCCATTTAGTACATGCTTCATCTAGATTGCCTGAGTTCAGTTCATAAAGGCTACCACATACTCTGCTTCAGTTGTAGAGTGGGAAATACAGCTCTACTTCTTTCTCATCCATGAGACTAGTCTTCCACAAAGGAAGAATGCTCCATCGATTGTGCTCTTCCAGTCATCCACATTACCTGTCCAATCTACATTGGTAAAAACTTTGAGACAAAAGTCACCATTATATAGATACCACAATCCATAATCAACCATCCCTTTCAGGTATCTAAGAATCCTCTTTACCGCTACCAAGTGGGATTCTCTTGGACTCTTCTGAAAATGAGCTACTATGCCCACTACATGAGCAATATCTCATCTGTTGTGCACCATATAGTGCAGCTTACCGATCATCGACCAGTACTCCTCATCCACCAATGCTATATCATCCTCCTTTTTTAGTTTGCAACCGGTCACCATCGGTGTTCCAACTAGTTTTCTCTCCTCCATGCCAAAGATCTTCAATACCTCTTTGATATACTTGGACTAGGTAATGAAGATACCCTCCTTCATCTTCTGAGTCTGTAGACCAATGAATAAATTTATCTCTCCAATAAGAGACATCTCAAACTCTTTCTTCATTTCATCTGTGAATGCATGGCTCATTTCATCATCTCCTCCGAAGATTATGTCATCTACAAATACATCACAAATCAGAATCTGATCACCTTCAGATTTTAGGTAGATGTTGTTGTCCTCACTCATTCTCTGAAATCCTATCTTCACAAGATGAGAGTGTAACCATTCATACCATGCCCTTGGTGCTTGTTTCAATCCATACAAGGCCTTGTGTAATCTACACACCATGTTACTATCTTCTGACAAAGAAAATCCATCCGGTTGCTCAATATACACTTCTTCTTCTAGGATTCCATTCATGAATGTAGACTTCACATCCATCTGGTATACCTTAAATCCCTTGAATGTTGTAAATGCAAGTAGCATGTAAACACCTTCCAATCTAGCCACTAGGGAAAAGGTTTCTCCATAGTCTTCTCCCTCTTCCTGAGCATATCCCTTGCATACAAGTCCTGTCTTGTTCCTTACCAGAGTGCTTTCTTCATTCAGCTTATTCCTGAAGACCCATTTGGTACCTATTACATTCTTGTGTTCTGGTTTGGGTACCAGGGACCATGTAGCATTCTTTTCTATCTGGTCCATCTCCTCTTCCATTGCCTTTATCTAGTCTTCACCAATTAGTGCCTCTCTAGTGCTCTTAGGCTCAAATTCTGAAATCATGCAAGAATTTTCTTTCACCTTTCTCCTTGTGAGTATCCTTGCATCTTTATCTCCTATGATCTGCTTTGGATCATGATGTAGTTTCACATACCTAAGAATGACCCTAGCTGGTTCTTCTTGCTTTTCCTCTTCTTTTTCCACTTCATCTTCTTCTTCGCTTGCTGCAGCTTCTACCAAAATAGGAACCCTGAGGTATTTCTAGTGTTTGCAACTTGTTTCCTTCTTAACTTGTTCCCAGAAGGCAACACCCAGTTCATCTTCCACTTTCTTACTATAGGTTTCCTCAGGCTCCTCAGGAGATTCATCAGCCCTAACATTGATACTATCAACAATTTTCTAAGTCCTGTTGTTGTAGTATTTGAGAGCTTTGATTTTAGTGGAATATCCCAGAAATATTCCTTCATCGCATTTAGCATCAAACTTACTTAGATTTTCACCTCTCTTGATATGGCACTTACTACCAAACACTTTGAAATAACTCACATTAGGAGTTCTCTAGTTCCAATACTCATAGGGGGTTTTGTCTTACCTTTCTTGATGAGTACCCAGTTCATGGTATAGACTGGAGTGCTCAACGCTTCTCTCCAAAAAGTGTGAGTAGCCTTTCCTTGGATCAACATAGTTCTGGCCGCTTCAACTACAGTCCTGTTATTGCTTTCTGCTATGCCATTCTATTGTGGTGTCCTTGGGGCAGACAAATACCTCTTTATGCCATTCTCTTCATAGTACTTGTTGAATTCATCAAAAGTGAATTCACCTCCCTAATCAGTTCTTAGGCATTTTATTCTTCTGTCGCACTCCTTTTCCACCAATTCTCTAAAGGCTTTGAACTTTTCAAATGCCTCAGACTTGTCTTTCAAGAATGTGACCCACATCATTCTTGAGCAGTCATTAGTAAGAATCATGAAATACCGATCTCCCTAAACACTTCTAGTTTTCATCGGACCACACATATCGATGTGCACAAGATCAAGTAAGTTCTCTGCTGAAAAAGACTTACCTTTGAATGTTGAGAAAGACATCTTCCCAAGTTGACATTCTCTCCATAAAGCATTCTCTAGTTTGTTCAACAAAGGCAATCCTCTTACTGCCTTGATCTTACTAGCCTTTACAATATTATCAAAATTCATATGACAAAGTCTCCTATGCCATATCCAACTGTCATCAAACTTTTCTATCAGGCACTGACTAATCTTGGCATTCAGCTAAAATAGGTTTCCTCTTGTTTGCTTACAGGTGGCAATAAGTTCACCAATCTTTCAAATTATTCTGTAGACTCCACCTTTGAAATCTAGAGTGAGTCCTTTGTCGTTCAGTTGAGTAACACTTAAAAGGTTGTGTTTAAGGCCTTCCACCCAGTAGACAACATCTGCACTACTCTTTCCATTCAATGAGATAGATCATTTTCCTTTCACCATGCAAGGTGCATCATTGCCAAACCGGACAACACCTCCATCATATTCATCCAGAGATAAAAACTTTCTCTGGTCATTAGTCATGTGGGGAGAACACCCACTATCAATGATCCACTCATTAGAGTTGTCAATGCAAGAGACAAGGGCTTTCTGATTAGACACCTCTTCCTTTACAGCTACAAACACTATGTCCTCATTCTCTTCATCCTTAGATTCTTCATCAGTTACACCTTCATCCACTGCAACAAGACAATTTCTCCTACCTCCTCCTTTATACTTTATAAACCTTTCTAGTTTATCCTTATTGGCATTCTTAGGACAGTTAACAGCTATATGTCCCATCTTATTGCAAGAAAAACATTTTAGAGGAAGCTTGCTTCTATATTTTTCGGTGCCTTTTGGAAGTCTCTTGGCAAGAAGAGCTTCAAAATCCATCAGAATCTCTTGATCATCCATGTCTCTGTTTGGCCTAGATTCATAACTGATGCTGACTTCTTTTCCTTTTCTAGTGGTGTTGAGGAAATAGATGCTCTAAAGGATGACTCTATCTTCTGAACACGACCATCATAGCTATTCAATTCATATGCAGTCAACTTTGCAATGATAGAGTCTAGAGATACCTTTGTCTTGTCGATAGATCTCAACTCCCGAATAGTGGCAACTGTGATTGCATAGACCAGTAATAATGATCTCAGAACTTTACTGACAATGGTGGCATCATCAATTGTTCCACCAATGCTCTTGATATCTCCAACCACAATCTTGATCCTTATGCCATATTGCTGAAAGGTCTCACCTTCAACCATCCTCATGTCTTCAAATTTCCCTTTAAGGCTTTCTTCCTTAGCTTGCTTGACATGCCCATCACCGCCATAAATGGTTTTTAGTGTGTCCCATACATCCTTAAGAGTTTCCTTATCCTATACATGAATGAACTCAATATCAGATAGGCTACTAATAAGGGCTTCCATGACTTGCCCATTTTATTGAATCTCTTTTTTCTGATCATCGATTAGAGTGCTAGTAGGGATTACATAGGCATTCTCAACATAGCTCCAGTGTTGAGCACCCAAACTCTTGATATAGATCTTCATTCTGTCCTTCCATATTTTCAAGTTATCCCTATTGAACTTAGGACCTTTCCTCTTCATCATTAAAGAAGGATCTTTTGCCTCAAGTGGTTAAGAAATAATTGTATGGATTGAAGCAAGCACCAAGATCTTGGTATGCTTGATTGGATAAGTATTTCCTAAAGCTTGGACTTAACAAAGGTACTGTTGATAGTAATCTATATTTAAAGATTGATCATGATAACATTCTGATTGTTTAAGTTTTTGTTGATGATATTATTTTTGGAAGAAATGATAGGTTTTGCAAAGAATTTTCTAATGAGATGCATAATGAGTTTGAGATGTCTATGATTTGAGAGATGATTTCTTTCTAGGATTGAAAATTACACAATCAAAAAAAGGGTTTTTAATATCATAGTCAAAGTATGTGAAGAAATTGTTGAAGTTTGGTTTAGAAGATACAAAGCCAGTTGGTACTCCAGTGGTTACCTGATGTAAGTTCACTAAGGATGATGATTCCCCTAAAGAAAAATAGACCAAATATAGATCTATGACTGGTGGATTGTTATATTTATCTCAAACTAGACCAGATATTATGAATGATGTTTGTCTTGTTGCTATATTTCAAGCTGATCCTAAGGAATCTCATGTTGTTGTTAAAAGAATCTATAAATATTTGAAAGGAAATATTGATTTTGGTTAATGGTACCCTGAAGATGATGATTTTAGTTTGAGTTCTTTTACTAATTCTAAATGGGAAGGAGATGTCGATGGCTGGAAGAGTACTAGTGGTGGTGCATGTTCTTGTGGAAAGGTTGGTTTCTTGGTTGAGCAAAAAGAAGAATTCAATTTCTTTATCTACTACACAAGTAAATTATACTTAGGTTATATGGATGAATCATATGTTGAAAGATATCATAGCTATGTATTATGATCCTATTTCTATTTATTGTGACAATTCAATTTCAATCAACATTTTAAAGAATATGGCATTGCATTCAAAGACTAATCATATATCTATCAAGTTTGACTGTTTGAGAGATAAGGTAAATGGGAAGGAAGTCAAATTAGAGTATGTACCTACAAAGAAATAGATTGAAGACATCTTTACAAAGCCTTTTCCTAAAGATACTTTTGAGTATCTCAGAGAGAAGCTAGGGGTGATTTCCCTTCTTGATCGAAATTAAGGTTCATTGGTATGCATCAATCCAGTGCATTTCACAGTCATATCTTGCAATCTTTATTTATGAGTGGAGGCTACTACCTAGGGGGAGTAGTCAGTGAGTTAATTTTTTAGTTTCTTTGTTGATATATTTGTATTTGTCATTGATGTAAAATGGGGAGAGAGTCATGTAAAAAACCATATAGTGCTTTCATGGGAAAGAGTAATTTGAGATAGTTCTTGATTTATTTGACATTGATTGTTTTTCACATCATATGTTTCCATCAATGCCAGAGGGGGAGATTGTTGGATATTTTTGTTAATATGCGTTTTAATGATATCTAAGAGATGTATTGTCATTTATGCCAACACATTTCTTTGTCTATGACAATGTTGTAGTTAGGGTAAGTTAGTTGGTTTGTTCAGCATACTGATGACTAGTGATTGTAGATTAAAGCGTTTGTAGAGGATTGTGTTTAGATGATTTAGTATAATTTTTAGAGGTCCGCATGAATGTTTGAGTGAGTTATAGATATTGGTGTTGTAGTTGGTTTTTCTATTGTTCAATGACTCAAGATGGTGATTTTTTTAATCTACATTTGGAGGAATGTTTGGGATGTTGATGTGTGTCTTTAATCTATATGGTTCATGGTTTAGAGCTCCACAAGTGATTTTTCAAGGATGACAGTCGTTGCAGTTAATGTTCTTAAAGTTTGATATAATGGTGATATGTGATGAATAATGATGAACAAATGATACCCTAACTGGTACTGAGGGGGTGGGGTGAATCAATACAAGCAAAAACTTTCTCAACATTTTATCATATTAAAACAATGCTGATCAGTTGTCTTCACCACTAAACTTTACCATGGTTATATTGGTTAAACACAGATACTTCAGACAGTATTTGACAGACCTTAAATCTTGATGACAACTTCCTGGTATAATCAAGCATGAGTTGTATCAACAATACCATAATCATCCAGAACTGCATGCATAACTAACTTAATCAACAACTACTCAATCATCACATGAAAACTCACAACCCATAACACAAATTTTTCACGTGGAAACCAAAATTGGAAAAACCACGGTGGGGATGAATACCCACAAGCTTGGTTTGGACTCTTTCAAAGTCTGATTTGTTAGGAGCCTAGTCTGGTTAAAGACTTTACAATAAGGTTCTATTAGGAACTGATCCTGTTAGAGATCACCTAGTTAAGGGATGGCTATAAACCATGTTAAAGGTTACCTTGCTAGAGGATTTAAAGAACTCAATGAACTTGAGTCACCTGGTTAGGGGATTTGAAACAAGCCTCTTAAAGCTACCTAGTCAAGGGATTTTCCTTCTATTGAAATGGTTACAAGTCAGCAGGTAAAGCTCTGATCTGATAATGGTACTACTTGCTAGGGTAGATCCTTTTTAGCTCCTCTCCTCTGCAATCATACTCTGTAGATTCCACACTCTGGTTTGGTAAGTATCTCAACATGCGGACACAAACACATCATTTTCCAACCCAAACAATAACAAACACCATGAACCTTATAGACAACAATTAGGTCGATAGAATAAACCCTAAACCCTAAACATTTTAGGTTTACAATTACAAGTGGTCCAGTCTTGACCATTAGATCCTTTGCATAGAATGAAGTGATCTAAAATAGATCTTAATTCATTCTACATCGTCCAGTCTTCACCGCATCTAAAAATCAGTAAACCATCACGTGCACTTCATACACCACTTAGAATATCACACATTCCTGAGTTAGACATTCAAATGCATTCGATATTCATGCTCACAAGCACATAGCTAATGTGGGACCATGATCTCATCCTTATCTTTTAGATAACTCATCACAAAATGTCATTGTTTGCACTGCATAGGCCAAACCAGAAACCCTAGAGCTAAATAGGGACTACCAACTGGTAGTCATACTCAGTGAACCCTAACACCAATCCAGTCCATCCCGGTTGACCATAATGTCTTCCAATCTTCATACCAGTTCATACTAGTTCACCTATTGACATCAATGACAACATACATTGTCACCGCTTCATCATATGCCAACAATATAATTCTAGTAATTTGAGTTTTTGTGGATGTTGTGGTCATAATTCATGATTCTTGTGGATGTTTCTGGATCATGTTCCTTTTATGTTGGTGGTCTGCATTGATTGTTGTATGCATTATTGATGATTTTCTCATATGTGTTGGTGTTCTTCATTATTTTGGTCAAGTAGATTCTTGTAGAATTTTGTGGATGTTTGATGTTTAAATCTTGGAGGTGTTTCATATTCAAGGTGTGTGTTATGGATCCGTGCTATGTCTTAGCCAATATTTCTTTTTCAGTATTTGAATTTGTACTGTGTGTGATTTTATTTTTATAATTAGGTGAAGTGTGTTGAGCTGACCTTGATGAGGCTAATGTCATGTATAAATAGATGTAATATCTTTGTAATTGATTATATGTATGTATGAGAACAAAAGTGTATGAGAAAATAATATGTCTTTTGTAGGTAGACAAGAAGAGTGAAGAAATTTTTTTTATGTTCTTAATCAGAACTATAACTAGGCATTAGGAGATGCTATTCTATTATTTAATGATTTATAGAATGTAATCTGAATGTGTTTGTAAGACAGTGAGTCTTCCTTGGGTTGTATTCCTTTGTTGTTTTTGAGCAGTGAGCCCTAGGCAGTGTACCTGAAAGCATGTACATTACCCATTGTAATATGTCATATACTTCTAACAGAGTATCATTACATTGTGGGTAGGTTCCCACCGTGGTTTTTCCCTTGATCGGGTTTTCCACGTCAAAAATATTTGTGTTATGTGTGTTCGTGTTATGTTGTTGATTTATTCTTTCATGCTTAATTATCAGATCTGAGAATAAGTTTAATTTGTATGAGTTTGTGAGACAACTGATTCACCCCTCCTCTCAATTGTCTACCCATAATTAGAGTTATTTCATCATTTTGTACGTGGAAAACCCAATTTGTGAAAAAATTGAGAGAGATAATTCTCTCATGAATACTGTAACATGTAACTAATTACATAGTATAGGGGTGGTTCACTGCCAGTTGGACTCACTATCCAAAATACAAAAGAGGGGCTTACAGCTGGATTATGGTGTATACAAAATTTGAACTGTTATAATTGCATATGACATATGCATAGTGTTGTTCTTGATTTCTGATCTCCTTGTTTCCTCTATAAAAAATTTAAGCCTCTGTTGCATATGGAGAGAACAATAAGAAAATAGAAATCCAGAATAACATATGACAAAGTTTATACAAAACCTTCTACACTTTAAGCTTATCCTAAGATTAGGTGGGTATACCTCTTGTGAATACTTTCACAATTATAATATAGGATCCACAGTAAACTAGTGTTAAAAATATGTAAACCTTATCACCTCAAAAATACTGAAACATAAAAGAAAACCTGCATTCATTTTCAGTCTTGACCCCAAGAAAGATAGAAAACTCCATAAATAATATCAGTGCCTTATCTAGGCTATAGAGTCACCCAAACTAGACAAGAATTCTGAATCAGGACATTCACATACATCTCATCACTTCGGCTTCACCAACCTAATATATGTCTGACATATATATAAGTTTCTCCTTTATGCTAGACCCAGTCATCAAATTCAAGTAGAAAAATATTGATCTACTAATAGAAAGATTTCACATATATTTAATTCCCCTCCTTGAGAGAAAAACCTAAAACATGTCTGTAAGATTGCCTTGCAAACCCTATTCAATCAAATAACCCTAGATTATTTAAAAGAAACCAGTAAATCAATGAATGCACACAAGAAGGCAACATAAATCTAGGCTCAAAACACTTTGATCTCTATATTAATATTCATTTTCACAATTAGACATAACTCAAGGTGATTTCTGAAAAACCAAAAAACCTTACATATATTTCGGCAGTTTTTGTACAGATTCTTGTGATGATCCCTTTCCTAGTCCTAGTATCCATTTATAATGATATGGATGCAACAAGCTTCAGAATTTCCTAGAAATAATTTGTTATAACCGTAATTCCCTCTCAAAAGAGGTTACAATCATTTTCATTCCTAACTCCCTAAGGGTTGTTACAATGATGTAGCATCAATTGATTATTATTGAGCCTCCGCATCTTGCACCATATATTTGTCTTTCCATTCTTTAAACATGTCATCATTAGGCCAAGAGTAAGTAACAATTTTCTTCTACAACTTATTTAATCTTTTCCAAGTGTTCCTTAACTACTTGACTTCTGCCTCCAAGAAACTATAATGTGACTTTATCTTTTCAATTTCCTCAATTGTTCTAATGAATAAAGATGTATCATCTGAATTGATGACATCATTTATTCATTGAGATAAGTTATGGCCTAACGTGCCAAGCTATACTTCCTCATCCTTTAGCTTACTAGCACTAACAAAACCTCCAAGAAATAACTCAAACTTCTAGCTAGCATACTCTTTTTTGTATAGGTTTGCCTTTCTTTCTAAACTGGATCCTTCCTCTACCAACTTGTACAATCCCTTTACCAACTCACAAGCAGACTTAATAGTCTCATCAACATTTTCCTCTTCATGAGATGAGCACATGAGTTACAAATCCACCTCCCTAACCATCCATTTATTCACAATTGGCTCCAGGGTAGCCTTGTCTTCTTTTAAAGACATCAACATGCTCAAAACTCTTTTCATATATATATACACAATAGAAGCCCCCACTGTGTCAACAAACTTCAAAATTGTGCCCCTAATCTTTTCCTCATATTTACTTGCAAACACGGCTTGACCTTGCTTCAATTTTTCCATTTCATCTTGGATAGACTCAGTAGATTGGAAAGCAGAAAATGTAGGAGACAAGGGAAACTCAATGATTGGACTAGCAGATGGAGGTTTAGCTGGAGAGGAGGCAATCATAAAGGTAGAAGATTCACCTCTCTAATGTTGCCCTACTATCTGATCCTTTAATTCTGAAATTGTACTATCCTTTTTAGCTATTTCAATTTTGGCTTCATTATAAGCCTTAAAGATCATGTCTAATTTTTCTTGGAAATCAGCCCTTTCCTTGGCCTCTCTTTTGGCTACAACCACACTGAACTTTGTAGACTCCAAAGTTCTACTAGCAGCCTCCACCAACCCTGTGTCTTTTACTCTCTTTACAATCATGCCTCCTGAGTAACCGGATTCTGAGGAGCCTCGTCTCTTCTTTCTTTCTTCTCTTCTCAAAGACCACATGACCAAAGCAACATGATCCTTGCTAAAAGTCACTCCTTCTAGGGGCTTTGTTTCTTTTCTGATAGCATCAAGTATTAATGCATCAGCTATGTCCCACTTAGGGAGAATCAATACCCCAACTTTTACTATCATTTCTCTCTTCTGCTCAGAGGTAATGGCCTCAATTCAGTCACCATTTTCCTTATTACATCTTCTTCAATTACAAATGTCTCTTTATGAGGATGTGACTAGACTAACAGTAAACCGGTAAAATAGTTTAGCAGATAAATCGATTAGCACACATGCAAACCAAATAGAAAATAATGCATTTACCCATAGAAGCACAAACACCATAACACAAGAGATTTTGACTTGGAAACCCAAATGGGAAAAACCACGGTGAGATGGAAATCACAAGTAACTATCTGCAGAATAGGAACCAGACTGGTTAAGGTTAGACCGGTTAAGGTTATACAATGTTTTTTACCAAAGTAGATCTTGTTAGGAATCTCAATCTCTGTTAGGAGATAAGTCCGATTAAAGACTACCTTGCTATAGGATTTTAGATCCATAGATGTGAACCACCTTGTTAGAGGATTTACAAAAGGCTTTTAGGCCTACACGGTTAAGGGCTTCAGACTTGTCAAAGATGTGAGTAATAAACAAGTGAGTGATCTAGCTAATAGCATAGATTGCTTGGTGAGATCCTTGATAGCACGTTCCTAATGCATTCCAGCATTACTTCAGTCTTCTACACATTCATACTCTCTCTAACTCATCAACCACTTGAAACCCTTGCAACAACATCAACAACCTAAAACCCTAGACATGATGTCCTTATAAAGGAATCTGATTTCATGTCAATCCAATAGGATTACAATACAATTTCCTAGGTTCAATGCATCTAGACATATTCTGTAACATGACACAAAAAGCACCATTGAAGTGTCGGCACCGTTAAACAATCTGTGGATGGTAACTCATCATAAAATGCCAGTTAGTAACTCATCACAGAGTATTACCGGTTCATACAAAATACTAGTTTAAGCAAAATACCGATTGCCTGTTTGACAAAATGAAGACTGGGAAATATGTGTTCCGCCACTTTGATCCTTCGTACCGCTTGAGATCCTCGAACCGCTTGGGGTCAACATATCACTTCAGATCAGTAATCACTTTCTACAAAACACTAATAGTCCAAGGACGATAATGCACGATACCGGTTGGAATAGGTACCGGTTGAGCTTTAACTTATACATACAAAAATGATCTCAATGCAAGTGTGTGTCCATCAATGACAATCACAACATAATCATCAAAAATGCCAACAATCACCCCCTTTGGCATTGATGGCAGCACTTAGGAAATTTTTACATCTAAGTGTTTTACAACAAAAATATGCCAGAATCAAAATTACTCCCCCTAAGCATATACACTATCCCTTTTGCAGAAAATACAATGTATACTACTTCTTTAATGGAAATAACATGAAAGTATACATCAAAACATTCAAAATTTATATTTCTCCCCCTTTGCCAACAATGAAAACAAAATATTACAGACTAACCCTTGTTTCATTAGTTTTATAAGAATAAGAGTTTATGACAATAAGGAATAAAACTTTTCAAAAATTGATTTGAAGTCCTGCAAAAATTGTTTCATAGATAAGGACTAGGACTCAAGTAGGGAAGTAGCCACTTCCTTCTCTGTCTGCATTTGGGAGGCCTGTTCTTCCATGGCATCTAGTGTACTCATCTCCCGAGTCACTGTTAAAGCATCCAAATTGAGATAACATTTCTAAAGGATCTGCAGGTGTGGGAGTAGAACCAGTTGGAGTTCTTGCAAATCTCGAGTCTAGTTGCTTATTTCCAACTCTATGTTGGTAGACTGAATATGAAACCGGTGAACAGTTTGCCCATAAGCTATAAAAGAGTCATATGGAAGCTTGAAGGTACTCATATATAACTACAAGTTAGTTGGAAGCTTTTGCTTCTGTACAAACACATCATGATAGAAGAGATGGGGTTGGTAAATCTTACTCAGTAGTAGATTCCCCTCATCCAGAGCATTCCTTATATCTTTTTATGCATTTTGTAGTTCGAATCAAAGCTCATTAAGCTTCTTTGCTAGGGCAATGTTGAGAGCCTTTTGATGCTCTTTCTTGGCATTTTCCTCTGCTACCTCCTCTAAGCTCTGTACCTAATCATCCACTAGTATGCATAGGAGCTTCAATTGTGCCAATGATGAGTCAGTATTGGGGAGGTTTGTGCCTAGTAACAAACTAGTAAGAGTGTTCACCATAGCTTGGATCACATCTTCCTCCTTCTTCCTCCTTAGAACTTCAAGGTGTTCTTGAGAAACCTTAATGCTCTGTAACAATTCCATTTCATTTGCAGATTGGAGGTCAATAGGACTGGTGAGGTCAGCTGGTTTGGCTTGACTACTAGTTGCCTTTGGATTCTCGATCTGAGTGCTCTTTGCCGCTTCTACTACTTTGTCCTCCTCTGCCTTCTTCTTCTCCACTTCCTTTCTTTTCTCCTCTTGCTTTCTCTTCTCTTCTTTCTCTTCCTCATCCTTCTTCTTTTCTGCTTCATTTCTCTTCTCCTCTTCTTTTCTCTTCTCCTCTTCCTTTCTTTTCTGCTCATCCTCTTTTCTCTTTTCTTCCTGTTTCAATTTCTCCTCATCTTCTTCCTTCTTCTTTTCCTCTTCATCCTTCTTCTTCTTCTCCTCTTCATCCTTCTTCTTCTTCTCCTCTTCCTTCTTCTTTTTCTCCTCTTCATCCTTCTTCTTTTCCTCTTCTGCTTTGTTCTTCTCTGCTTGCTTCTTTGCTTCCTCCTTTTTGTCCTTAGTTTCCTTTTGCTTTTCTACCTGTTCTTCCTACTTCTCTTGTCCTGTTGCTTCTGATGGTGTACCCTGAACAAAATCTTCTACATCCAAAGCATCGACATCAATAGTGTCTATTGGTTCAACAACTAGGTTTCCTTTAGTATCAAATACTTCATCTAGTTTAGTTATTGTCGGTTCTTGCTCAGCCTTCCTATTGGCTTCAGCCACCTAATGCATCTTAAGAGCTTCTAGAGCAAGAGTGTGTGTATTCTTGAGCACTTCTTGACCCTTTCCTTCTAGTAACAGGAGTCTTCTTCTTCTCATAAAGAAGAGGCCTTTGTATTTATTCATAACTTCAAACAGTTCCGAATTTGATATGTCAAGAAAATGTTCAACAAAAAATTTCTCTCATTTCCTGTTCCTTCTCTATGGCAATGCACCATTTATTGTCTAAGGAATTATACAAAGAATCCAGTGTCTCAGATCTAATTTCTGAAGGTGACCTGTCATTAACACATTAATACTTAATGATTTCTTTTTCAACCGCTTCTTTTTCATCATCATTGAAATCATCAAAACAATCAATCAAATCATTCAACACTTTTCTCCTAATATTTTTTATAGTTGTTTGACAATGTGTCAAAGGTTTGTAGGAGGAGATGTCAATATTTATCAGTGCTGATGATGCCGGTTCATTCTTTGCCTTTTTCTTTTCTTGTCTTTTCTTCTTAGGTTTTTCCTTAGACACAGTTTCTTCTAAGTCCGGTGAGTTATTCCTTGTCTTCCTCTTTCTCGCAAAGACTTTGGCAGGTACCACTACCAGTTTCTTCTTTGCAGGTGACCACTTGGTCACTTTGGGACTTGCTGTAGTTACCACTGTCGATGCCAAAGGCACTACCTTTCCTTTCTTTTTAGGAGGATCTACAACTGATGCAACCCTTTCCAGCTAGGTGCCAGTTCTTTTTGCCTTAGGATCAAGAGGTGAGGTGATTAGGGTAGAAGCATACACGTCCAACATTTCATACATCACCTCATAGCCCATAGGCTCTACTTCTTCTTGGCTGGGATCAATAGCCTCCATTATGCATTCATCAACTTTTATGATAAAGCAGATATCCTTTTCATATTTCTTGACAATGTCACTGGATATCCTCATTCTTAGGCTCATCTTGCTTCTGAACTCATGAAAGTACTTGTTCATAACATCAGGGTAACCGGTTCCAACTACTTGTAGGCTTTCTTTGATCTGCTTGGTAACCGGTTGGTCCACAGACCACTGAATATCTCCCACTCCGGGGAAGTAGCCTTGGAAGTAGAAAAATAGTCCTACTAGAAGTTGTCCAAACTTGTATTTTAATGCATTATCCTATTTGATTGATTTAAGATTCAACAGAAGTTGCCTTTGCATACTAGTGCAGAGGTCAAATGATGCATCTTCCTTGATTATTCAGTAAGTGACATTTACCATTGCAGCAGATACAAAGTTAATTTCGCTAGCAAAGAACGTCCAGTATCCAATCACCATGCACACATATTTCACGAGGTCATCCTTGATGGAATTAATAGTCATTCTTCATGAGTTGCTCACTAAACCGGTGAGCTTGGACATTTCTATCTTGCTAACCCTCCTTAGAGCTGGCACTTCACTGACGTTGCAGAAACCAGTGATGGCATGAACAAGTTGTGGAGTGATATCATGTGTTCTCTCCAAGCACATCTTGTCACCATAAACTCTGCTCAGAATGATTCTAATGTGGTCATCTGTGAAATCCTCTAGGAAGTAAACTGCATTGTGAAGTTTCTTCTTCTCCAAAATGCTATGCTCTGGTTTGATCTTTTTATCCTTCCCACATAGTAGACCTAGCTGCGAATGGATCACAAGAGACCCTAGGTCTTCGATTTTGCAGTCTATATAATCTGAAATCCCTTCTTCTACTATAACCCTAGTCAGTATTTGTGACAGAGCATTATATTTCTATTTTCTTTGAATAAAATACATAGAATCAACAGTTGCACTAGAACTATCATGAGATGCGGAAGCCATGACAAAACAAAAAACTCAAGAAATACCTTTCAAAAATTGAGAATTTAGGGCTTTGCAAATTCCTCTTCATCGGTTGTTGAATCACTCATTTGAGTTCTTCTCTTGACTGTTTGATATTTACTTCTAAATCTTCTTCAGGGTTTTGATATTTCTTTAAACTGCAACTCAAATCACTTTTTCTTCTCTTTGCACTTGAAAAACTTCTTTGCTTGAAAAATGATAGTGAGAAATGATTTGAAAATTCCTTTTAAATATATTCCTCACCAATCATAATTAATGCTCCACCATTAGGGCATAAACCCTAATTTGCCTTTTACCATTTTTGATCTTCCACTAAATGAGAGGTATCGCATATAGGTTAAGGTCTTTTATCGGTGTAAACCAGGGGTTCGAAACATTTCACCGTTTTCTCCCCCTAAGCTTTTTTGATGCTTAGTTTGTCGATTCTGTCATTTCCACACTAGGTGCAGAAACCAGTTCTTCTTGTAGCACCACTAGTTTCTTCTTCTAGGTTTTTTTCATATTTTCTTGAACAGTGTCAATATCAATCTTTCCTTCTGGTGTGACCAGTATGTCATCCGATATGTTCTTTCTTGATCTTCAGAATCTGGCAATGTGACCCAGTTTGTTACAATGATAGCAAACCATTCTAGGTGCTCTCCAAGGTCCATTATTCATGTTGTCATTCTTCCTCCTGTATGTTGCAGCAGTGTGACCATGATTATGACAGATCAAACAATTTTCTCTCCATCTAGTTGTTGGTTGATAGCCACCATTCTTGACTGATGATTGAAGGCATTACACCGGTTGTGATTCCGGTTCATAAAAGGTTCAGGACCAACTCCTTGAGTCCTCTGAGGATATCTTCCAGTGTTGTTCATAACAGACCTACATTCATATGCTCTATGCCCAAAATTTTTGCATGCATAACAATTTCCATTGAATCTATAGGATCTAGGCTTATCATTTAGAAAGTAAGGAAAATTATTGTAAGCCTTACTCCTACACGCATTGGCAGTATGTCTTTCTTTAAGATATTTAAAGCAAACAGGTTTAAACTTTTGCTTACCTTTATCCTTTGATGCCAGTTGTTTCTTTGATGCTCCATCATTTGTACTAGAGGTCTCACCTTCCTCACGACTGGAATAACCAAGTCCATCAGTATTCTTGATAGGTTTGGTAGATTCAAGCTTTTGCTCTAGCTTAAAAGAGCTCTTGTTGAACTTAGCAAGTATTTCCTTTGACTCGGAGAGTTCTTTGGAAATAGAAGCATTTGTTTCCATCATATTTGCATTCTCAGAGATGGCAATGTTCATTTTTCTTTGCATGTCTTCCTTTTCCATTTTTCTCGCATGGAGCTGAGTAGTTAGGGCATTGAGCTCTTGCCTTAGCTTGCAGTTTTCATGATCTTTGTCTTTGACTAGATCTTCAGCTTTCCTCCGGTTCTCAAGCTCTTGGCACATTCGAATAGTCAGTCCTTCCAACTCTTTTCTCAAGTTGGAATTGGATTCATTCAACTTATCTACTTCTTGAATCAGGGCTTCCATGTCTGCTTCATCAGAAGTACTATTTTCAGATAGCTCCACCAGCTTTTCAGCATGTTCTCTCCTCTTATCTTGAGATGCCTTGTATTTGACCATAAGATCATCGTAGGCTTGCTCAGACTGAGTGAGCCGATGAGTAAGTTCCCTCAATGTGTATTTCCCCATATCTCTTTCCAGGTGATTAAACTTATAGAAAGGTTGGCTCTGATACCAATTGATGAATACTAAGAGGGGGGGGTGAATTAGTATGCCAAAAATCTTTGTACTTAAACACTTTGCTAGACTAACAGTAAACCGGTAAAATAGTTTAGTAGCTAAACCGGTTAGCACACATACAAACCAAATATCAAATAATGCATTTACCCATAGAAGCACAAACACCATAAAACAGGAGATTTTGACGTGGAAACCCAAATGCAAAAAACCACGGTGAGATGGAACTCACAAGTAACTATCTGCAGAATAGGAACCAGACCAGTTAAGGTCGGATTGGTTAAGGTCATACAATATTCTTTACCAAAATAGATCCTGTTAGAAATCTCAATCTCTGTTAGGAGATAAGTCCAATTAAAGACTACCTTGCTAGAGGATTTTAGATCCACAGATGTGAACCAACTTGTTAGAGGATTTACGAAAGGCTTTTAGGCCTACCCAGTTAAGGGATTCAAACATGTCGAAGATGTGAGTAATCAACAAGTGAGTGATCTAGCTAATAGCACAGATTGCTTGGTTAGATCCTTGATAGCATGTTCCTAATGCATTCTAGCATTACTTCAGTCTTCTACACATTCATACTCTCTCTAACTCATCAACCACCTTAAACCCTCACGACAACATCAACAACCTAAAACCCTAGACATGATGTCCTTATAAAGGAATCTGATTTAATGTCGGTCCAATAGGATTACAATACAATTTCCTAGGTTCAATGCATCTAGACATATTTTGTAACACGACACAAAAAAGCACTGTTGAAGTGTCGACACTGTCAAACAATCGATGGATGGCAACTCATCATAGAGTATTACCGGTTCATATAAAATACCAGTTTAAGCAAAATGTTGGTTGCCGGTTTGACAAAATGAAGACTGGGAAATATGTGTTCCGCCACTTTGATCCTTCATACTGCTTGAGATCCTCGAACTGCTTGGGGTCAACATACTGCTTCAGATCGGTAACCACTTTCTACAAAACACCAATAGTCTAAGGACTATAATGCATCATACCCATTGGAACAGGTATCGGTTGAGCTTTAACTTATACATATAAAAATGATCTCAATGCAAGTGTGTGTCCATCAATGACAATCACAACATAATCATCAAAAATGCCAATAGGATGTTCAATCTTCCTCTTTTTACATCTCTCTTTAAAATGATCTATGTTTTTCCTCCAAATGAATTGCATGAAAGATCCTATTTTAACAAAATTATCATTAGCTAAGAATTCCTCACTAGCCTGTTTGATAACAGGGTCCAATTGTTTGCCCACAAATTCATCCACAGTCAAGTCCATTTTGGGACTTGCTGGTTCTTCCGACATCCCTTCTTACATTTAATCATATGTGTAAGCAATCTCCCCAAGACTTCTTAGTTGCAACAATTGTTCTGCCACTGCATGCTCATCTCCCACATGGATTGGGGATTGAGATGGAGAATATAAAGGCTCATTTGTTTGTATCTCTTTTTCTTCCCTTTGCCTTTTAGGAGAATCTTGGATCTCCACAATATCTACCAATGGCCTTTTTCCCTTTGAAGAGGAAGATTCACCCTTTGTTGGCATTAGCACATTATAAGTAGGTCTTTTGTGCATCACATAATCACCTAGGGGCACTATCTTGGCAAAAGCAGGCTTAGCCAAGACAAGTTTAACCTTTTCAGGGCCATTCTTTAATATAGCCTCCCTCTTCTTTAAAGTTTGCATTAAATCTTCAAAGTAAAGAATCAAAAACTTGACCTTCTCCTCAAAAGGAGTAAAACTAGCCAAGGGATCATAGCTATTATCAAATTGGTGGATGAAGTCTAGATCTTTCTTAAAAGCTATCCACTTTTCCTTCCTTAGTTCCTGTTCATCTAGATTGAACTCATTTCTGATCAAATCTTTAGGAAAATGGAACTGGTGAGCCTTACCTACACATCTGACTTTCTTCTTAAACATATTATTGAAAAACCTCTCTGGGTCAAAAAACCTTACCACTACAATCAACAACTTGTATGGTTGAAGAAATTTATCAAATTGGACCCACCCACCTTTGGTAATTACAAACTAATGTGCTAGGGTGATCGTTGGGAAGATAGTTCCCCTTCCTTTATTTGTCAATTCTGCCTCCTACAGACCTCCTATTTGTCTCAAAACCTCTGCAATTTCGATCTTTAAGGGGACCTAGACAAGGAGAAAATATGGAGCTCCTTTGTGTAGAGCCCCTCACCGATCAAGCTCTGGTTTACTTAGTTGACCAAGGTTGACCATATTAATAAATGCAAAAATTCAATAGGATGAACTATGTTAGATGGATAGATTAGCGAGAAAACTAATTAAACCAAGTTATGAAGCATTTTACCTTGTGGTGCACATTTTGATGTGTTATGGATTTAAATCCTATAGGATCCACTAATTTGATAATCTTGTTATGATGTATGCCAGCTATATCTGAATTTGTAGGACTTTATTATGATGTTAGAAATTATGATGCATGCCTTATGAATGGTTGGAATTTAAGTGGATTATGATAATTGCTTTATATGGATCACATTGTTTTATGGTAAATTGATTTATATGATGTCCATTGTATGCAAAGTGATTGATTTTTATTCTTATTTATGTGGTTAATATTATATGAGGCTATTGGAAAGTACTAATGTGTAATTGAGATGCACAAGAAAATTATCCATGTGACTATAGAAACATTATGGAGAATCAAGCCTAGGCCTATGTACGTTCATAAAACCAGGGGTTGTCTATTTGGAGAGACAACACCCCGTATGTATTGTATTTTTTTTGTAAACATAATTGCTTGCATGTGTGTAAATTGTATTTCTTAAACTATTTAAATCATTCAATGGACAATTGCCATGTGTGTAATTGTGATGTGGAATTATTTTTGTAGTGTCACTTGACACATATGTTGTATGTTGTGTTGGCAATTGTAATGTCACCTTTTTGAAGAGATTTATTTTTGTTTAATTGTTATATTTCCTAATTATCCTTGAAGGTACCAGGAGATCAAGGATAGTGAGCCATAAGGAGGGTCAACTCGGAGTTGACCCGTAGGTTAACTTTAGGTGGACTTTCCCCTAGGGCTTGTGTTGCAGAAAAGTTTTGTGGATTGGGCTAATCTTCTCCAAGCTATCCCTACAAAACCCCTTGGTAGATTCAAGGTAGGTGCATTATCTTACTTGTATGTTAAAATCTATTTGTAGAGATGTTGAATGTAAATATTGTATATTTATTTGTAATGTATTTGTGAAGGTTTTTATGTGGTTCTTTCCTTTTCTTTTGTTATGCATTTTATTGTATTTTGGGAGTATCTAAGGCCATCTTAACCTTGGGAGGGCAGAATGGTCTTGGGGGTGGAAGGAGGTTGATAGCCTTAGAGTGAGAGGCTCTCATCATGAGAGTGAATCTCAAGGGTTTGTCCATGTGACGCTTGCTGCATAGTTTTGTTTATGCATTCGAGGGTCATAAGGGGAGAAAAATGGCATGTTTGCCTTTGGGGGTTATAAGGATATGGGGGTTAAGAAAATTTTTGTTGTCTTATTGGATGCCATGAGTTGGCTGTGAGTTACTATCTAGCAGATCTCCTCAAAGGTACTTGGTCCACTTCCACCCTAGTAAAACATCACATTTTGTGATGAAGTTTCAGCTTGGGATTAGAATGTGTTTGTGGTGTTTTTCCCCTTGTTTGTTTGTGTTTACTTGAGTGTAACCATCTAGGACTTGGTTTTCCAAGCTAGGGGGTGGCTTCTAGTAAGCCTAGGCTAGGAGGTGAGCACCCCTTGGTCACAACCTTAAATTTTGAATACAGGTTGCTAGGAAGGGAAAGCTAGGAGTTGCAGATTTTACTTAGTTGTAGAAAGAAAGAAATAAGAATGTATTTGTTGTAATTATGTTAAAGAAAGAAATGTGTTATTTAGTTAAGTCCTCATTCATTAGGGATGAGAGACTAAATGGGGTATTTTACCCATTTATAAAAGTTGACAACTTGTGTTCAAACCATTCATATAAGAAAAGCATTTTTATTTAAATTCTGTAATATATTATGTTGCTATTATTCTTATTTAATTCTATCTTAAACTGAAATCTGTTGTTATTTATCTTTGCAATTTATATTAAAAAAAAGGATGCAGAAAAAGAAATGAAAATGTTTTAAGTATTTTCCTGCAAATATTTAAATGTTGTTGTTTACTGTCATTTTTTTTTACTTAGAACAAAAAAAAAAGCTAAAGTAGAACCATGTAAATTTACTTTTCCTATGGATATCTATTTGAAGTTAAAAGTGCTCCTACAGTCATATTTATTACTATCATTTTTATTCTTGTTTATTCATTGCAGAAAATTAAATTCATAAACAAAACAGAAATAATAAATAAACCTATTTAAAGTTTTTTTAAGCTTGCTGCTATCATTACTGTCATAAAATGTATTGTTGTTTTAAAAAAGAAAATATTGGCAGATTTAGTCTTAGACAATAAGGGTATAAGTTAACCTATTCATGTTAAATAAATCCTTTCAAAAAAAAAAATATAACTATATCTATCTAAGGGCTGCCTGTACATTTCCAACATTCTTGCATGTTAATGTCTAAATTTTTTTTTTAGAGACAAAAAAAAGGAAATCCTAACCCTAAGAGATTGATATATATATATATATATATATATATATATATATATATATATATATATATATATATATATATATATATATATATATATATTGAAAAATGGACATAAATATAAACCAAGATATATGTTTGAATCTATTTATATATATATATGTGTGTGTGTGTATTTACATCTTAAATATTGACAACAACAAAAAAAAATAAACAAAAAAAAAAGAAGGGGCATTTTCCTTAGGGCCGAACCACTGTGTTTACATGCAATGGATGGTGCGAGAGGTGCCACCACTATGTGTAGACACAGTGGATGGTCTGGCCGCTAGTATGCTTACACACACTAGACGACACCAACCGCCACTGTGGGTGCACATAGTGGATGACACCAGTCACCACTGTGTGTATGCACAGTGGCGTTCGGGGGAGCCCCACATAGTGCAATCAAACCTCCATTCGGCCTCTGCCCCACTTCGACCATCACCTTACCCCACTCAGTTGCCACCTCATGGCCATCAAACACACATAACCCACACAACATACACATGCACACACTCAAAATAAAATAAAATATTATAAACCCTAACCCCATTTCAGGTTACGATAAAAATAATAAAAAAAAAAAGAATATATGAGAGCGAATTTGAATTAAGTTTTTAAATTATAACTTAAAATTTAGGGTTATTTATGAGTTGCATTTTAATTTTTAATGGGCATAGTTGGTTCATTTTATTGAAGAAATATACATGTATAAATAAGTTTAAATATAGATTTGTTCATCCAAATCGTTTATATATATATATATATATATATATATATATATATATATATATAGATATATATATATGCTATATTTTTACACACACACACACACACACACACACACACACACACACACACACACACACACACACACACACATATATATTTGAGGTTAAGTGAAAACCTATTTGATTTAATTTTATTAATTTTTATATAGTTCTCATATCGCATAATTGACATAATTTTATCAAGTACTTTTAATAAGGATATTTCATAGGTAGTTTTTGTATTTAATTAAATAGAGACGTCAAGATAAAATTAATTTGGGGAAAATTTGTAAATGAGAAATACTAATTATTCTAAATGAATTTTTAGCCTATAAGGCCAATTTTGGCAAAATGATTTATTAGTCAAAAGTTGAAGGTTTGGGGGAGATTAAAATTGGCTATAGTATTGTTGGTTAACGGATTGGATTTCTCAAAATTTACAAATAAATACCCCTGTTCCCCAAATAGAAAACCAATGATAACTAGCAGTTGGGTAAATAATTATTGTTTTTACCCTCTGCATTAAGGTACAACTCCCTATATAATATTCAATGAATTTCGAATTATTTTCTCTTTATGTGATTCACTTTTAACCAGAAAGTAAACAAAAGGCTTCAACATTCATTAGTCAACACAATATGAATGCTCAATGATGGATAATGAAATTAATAATAAGACGTTTGATCTCAAATGGAAATTAACTCTCAAGATGATAAAAGAATGTTTGAATTCTGATTGACACTCACTCATGTCTCACAGGACAAGGGGAATCAGAAAATTCAAAAGCTTACAGCTAGTTTCATTTACCAAATTGATTCACAGACTTCAAATGAAAAATCAGAGAAAAGAAATTGATACACGAACACATCATCATTCCAACAGAAATTTTGTGCATTCAAAACACACAGATTTCTCAAGTTGTATCATATATTTCATTCCACTCAAAGATGGGTATTTCACTAAAATTACAAGTGATATTAGTCTGGTCCTTCCAGTTTTTCACCAAAGAAAAAATAAAATTATATCCCCAAAAAAACATCCTTACAAATATATATAGCCGCCAGGCTTAATTGTCTTTTTAAATAAAATGCAAATATGAAATTCCAGAAACAACTGCCTATAACTGAAACCTAACTAAATGGCTACAAGCCGTAAATAGAGCCATAACTAAAAAAACAAAAAATGACCTAAATTGTCTCTGAAGTGTGAGTGGTGCCACATATATTTCGCCACTCCATATGAGCCCCAGAGAAACTATGAACTACTTGGTAATGCGGGAGACTTATGTGCAGGATGCATTGCTTCCAGACTTCTTTATCCATACTCACCTGCGTGACTTTAGTTTTATGCACCTCTAAATGATCCAAACAGACAACCAACATGGATTCAATGCAAGCCACTCTGGTGAAGTCATCGCGGGTAAAGGATTTTGATTCTTTAACAGAATTGATTTTCCCTTTGAAATTTTGCACCATATCTACTACCTGTTCAATGGTTTGTCCGTCTTCCTTCAGAAGTTGTACATCGATGCACTTCAAGTCTTTCTGCATCATGGCAATGAGTTCTTTCAATTCTTTTACCAACTTAATGGACTCTTCATGACCTTGTTTTATGATTGAATTTCTCCATTCAATGTTTTCCTTGGCCACATACAGTACCTTGTCATCTAAATCATTTACTACCTTTTCTATAAGGAAGTTCATGACACCATACTTTTGTACATCTCTCATTTGAACTAGTACTGCAGCCCATTTTTTCCTTTCCTTTTTCCACGCCGACACCTCTATTTCCAGCTCTTGAGTCACAGTCACAGCATCGTCGTACGCCTTTCCAGCTCTTGAGTCACAGTCACAACATCCTCGTACACCTTTACCAGATTAGCAATGTACTCTGTTCCTTCCTGAATTATGAACTCAAGCCACTCTTCAAAGGTTTCCACCAGGACATGATTTCTCTGAACCTTATCCAATAAATTCTATTTCATGGGAGATCTCGGATCAAAATTTTGAGGAACCCGTGATAGGGGCTGTGGGCTGGGATGATGAATGGTGTTAATATACTCCACCATCTGCTTCACAGTCTGCTTCAATTCTCGTTTGTCTTTCTCATCTTTCCATGTTCTGGACAACATTCGTTTAGCAGAGGACTCTAAGTGTTTTGCATCAGTAGCCCTTGAAGCAGTTCCTAAATCAAGCTTTTCAACAACAAAATCTTGCTCCGTTGCATTTTCTGGATCTTTGTTAGAAATAGGCCTAGCCACTTCAGCTACCTAGTGCCCTGTATTCTCATCCACCTCCAGCATAGCTTCTGCTTTTAGCTTTTTGGACTTAGGTGTTTTTTCGAGGCATTTGCTCACCATATCTTCCATGGGCACACTGATAGGGACTACATTGCGTTTCTTACTTATTGATGCTCCTAACCACCTTGAAACATTTGAGGATATCTTAGCTAGTGGCGTTTGACATTCAGATGAATCCATGGTCACCAAAGTAGTCACTTGATTGGGGCCTTCCCTAGACTGCTCTTTTTCTTTACCTGCATCTTGAGCTATAGGAATGTCTATTTCTGGTTCACCCATACTCACTTGCGCATCCTCAGTATCAAGAACTATGATGGTTTCTTTTCCTGTGATGTCTGCACCTTTCCTTTTACTTCTAGAACGGGTGACTCGAACCATTGAGGGGCCAAACAATGGTTCTTTAAGTCTTCTGGTTTGAACCTTTTCACTTCGAGTACCAGTGACACCTGCAATATCAACAACAATGTTGGAAGAAGAAATTAGTACAGTAGCATGAGATTGCTCAACTAATTTCTCGACTGAGTCGGCAGCAAATTTGATTCCAGGCCTACGCTCTCTTAACCATTTCTTCGTTCTCCTTATTACATTAAAGGTTCTTGACTGAATATTTTCTTCTTCTTTCCTATCCCAATCAATTTTAGGAATAGGTTGCACATGAACTTTTTTATTGAACTCTGGGTCCAATACATCTTCATCTTCCGCTTTTTGTATTCCTGCAATGTTCATGGGCAATTTCAAAGTAATAATTTGCTGTACAGTGAACCTCAACCATAATCTTCTCTAAACTTCAAATTCGTCATAGCAATCCTCCAAATAATCTTCTAATCGGGGTATATGTGTGAAGTTCACATCAACATTCAGTTGCTTCATTGCATATTCTTTGTTGTCAAACCCCTGCTGAGCAACATATGGCAGCAAATTCATCTTTTTGAGTTCCAATTCTAAGTTCAATGCATCAGAAACAGTTTGGCAACTATAATGTCCGAGTTAAATTGGGAAAATTGCTTCAAATTCACTTTTCATCCCAAATCTCTTATCCACATGAGCTAGTTGTCTGCTAACTTCTAAAAGTACATAGTTGTCGAGAGCATATCTAGATAATTTGAAAGGTTCATCTTCAAAGCCTCCAATTCGGATATAGGTGAATCTAGGAAAATGAATGAAACAACTCCCATATGTGGTGACCAACTTTAGTGCCTCAAGTGACACCCTATTATTCAAATTTCCCTGCAGTTCAAAAATTAATCTTCCCACAAAGACATCATTCCATCTCAAGAAATTTTCTGTGTATCTCTGTATTTGCAAATGTGGATAGCACTCGTAGACCTTCATTCCATTAACTCAGGGTTCCTGATGTAATCCGGCCATTCTCTGATACATGCTAAAATATAGAACAAGTATGAAGTCATGTGAAAATTAACTGTTCCAACAAAATTACTCAACCCTTCATGCAATCTCTTAGCAATTACTTGTGCCCTGTCCAGGTATTTCTCACCAGGTAATAATACCTGAATGTAAAAATACATCCAGTTCTCCCAATAGAAGGCATGTGAATTCCCCTTAAGCCTATTCAAAAGGACCACAATATCCCTAACTTCTGTGATGAAATGTTCTCTTGTTAAGGGATTAGGCAACCTAGAACCTCCATTTTGTATTTTAAGGAGCCAGTTCCTAGCTATGACATTTCGATAAACACTTCTCTTCTCAGAGAAAAATGTGTATGAGGTTCCTATAGACCAATCTTCATACGACTCTTTGTGAGGAATTCTAATTGCAGCCATTACAGTTTCTCTGTAAATCCGCACTAGCATGTCTCCATTATTGGCTCTAATGCACCTATTACCAGCATCATATCGGTTCATACATGCATACACTAATTCAGGGCAAGGAGCAGCAATTGGGAATGCAGCGGCCTCAACAAGACCGCTATGAACTATCTTTTCCATCATGGAATTAGCTGTCGGGTTCTTGGCCCTCTCTAAAAAGTTATCTAACTCATCCTAAATGAAGGTTGTATCATTTAACTCTGGAAGGGTACTAACCATGCATGATGTTTGACCCAATTTGGGTAGAATCGGTCTCATTTTTGCTTTAAATTGCGTCAATCAGACAACATTCAATTCTGAAGCAAAGAATTACACTTTCCAATTTTCAGAACTAAACAAAGCAGGGGAAAATAAGCAATTGAACTCACCTATCTTCAACATCAAACTGTGAAATCCTTGGAAGAACTGAGCTAAATTACCTTCTACGTCTCCACTCTTTGCCAACAGCAACAATAATTACTTTACCTGACGCCCCATATTTAAAGACGGAAAAGATTGAAATGAACCAACACACGCTTCGGCCCAGCTTATTCTCCGTGTGAAACCACTTGTGATTTGATATAATTCTCACATGCTTATTAATTAGAAATCAACTCCGCACAGTCGACATGCCTTCTCATGATTTACAATTTGAAAACACAAAAACTAAGGAAAATTCTATTTTGATTGTGCCGCCTTTTTTTCATGACACCATCGGGCTGAGTTGAAAACAGCGCTTTGAACCTTGATCTCATTTTTAAAGAAGTTCATTGGTTCAAAGTTCAATGACAACAAGTCACATTTGCAAACAAGTAGAAAGAGATGAAAGGAATGTTCAAAAGCACAGGAATGAACCTTGAACCTTGAACCATTTCGAAACAAAAGTTCAATGGTTGAAGTTCAAAGCGAACACAAGACAAGCACTGAAAAGACAGCCGCAAAACACAAGACAAAAGACCGATTGAACCTTGAACCTTGAACTGTAAAGGTTCAAAGTTCAAGTTCAATGACTATGCTAATGACAACTTGAAACTTTATGGAACGCATTTCTCTTGAGCTCGAATTGTGAACTTTATTAAAGGTTCGATGAATGAGTGTGAAGCTCATTTAATGAAGACTTAAGTCCTAGAAAATAATTACCCTCTTTTTTTTTGATAGGCTATAAACGAAAAATAAAAAAAAGAGGGCAACAATTGGCTCTGGCTAGGGAGTAGGACTATGAAGGACTTGGAAGGAACTTACGATCTCTGGTTTTGCACTAAAACAAGGACGAGGATACAAAATAGGAAAGACTTGACACAACAAAACTAACACAACAAAACTTAGCTATGTACAGAAAAATGTGAGGGACACTCGCTTACAATTTGTAGAGCTTGAGATCCTATCCATTATAAGACAGGGGAAGGATAGTACCATCCATATACGTGAGCCTGAAAGAATTTGATCCCTTCACCTCATGAATTAGAAATGGACCTCTCCACAAGGACTCAAATTTTCCATGTGCTCCTCTTGGTTCCCTTCTTTTGTCCCAGAGTAGAACTTGATCTCCCTGCATAAATTTCCTCGGCTTGGCTTTACGGTCAAAAATCTGTTTAACCCACTGCTGATGTTCTATAATATGGTCAACCAACTTTTCCCTTTCCTCTTCTATTCTAGCTAGATGCATAATCCTCCTTTCCAGTGCATTTTGAAAATGTGAATCTTCAATAACTGTCTGTAACTTGGAAGCTGCCAATTCAAGAGGAAGTGAGAGCTGAGCCCCAATACCATACACAAGTTCAAAGGGTGACATACCAATTGCTCATTTTGGTGATGTCCTATCCATCCACAGGGCCTCATATAACCTCTTATGCCAATCCTTAGCATTTTTGCTAACCAATTTTTTCATGATGTTTATCAGATTTTTGTTACTGGATTCTACCTGACCGTTACCTTGTGGATAATAGTCAGAGGAATGCGCCAAGGAAATACCGTGATCATAAAAAAACATGAATATTTCTGTAGAAGAAAAACTTGCAACATTGTCAGTCACTATCTTCAATGGTACTCCAAAATGAACCAAAATATTTTCCTTTAAGAACTCACATATTAATTCTGAGGTTGTTCTCCTAACAGGCACTGCTTCTACCCATTTAGTAAAGTAATCTGTAGCCATGAGAATATGTGTATGCCCAGCACTAGAAGAAGGCATCAGTGGACCAATGAAATCTAGTCCCCATTGCTTAAAAGGTTCTTCCACAACTACTGTGTTGAGAGGTAAAGCAACTAGTTGTGGTTTCCTTGAAAAGAATTTACATCTATCACACTTTGCAACCCAAACATAAGCATCTTTAAACATACTGGGCCAATAATAGCAATTTCTGAATATTTTGTATGCGGTGACTATAGAGGAGAAATGACCTCCACAAGCATCATCATGAAATGACCTCAGCAAAGACTCATGTTGTGCCTTATCCACACATCTTAGGAAGGTTCCATCCAGACCTTTCTTATATAATATGTCACCAAAAATAACATATTTAGCTGCTTTTAATTTCAGGTTTCTCTTTTCTCTGGGGGACAAATGTGTAGGATATTCTCCATATTTCAGGAAAAAGGCTACATTAGTGAACCATTCATCCTGAAGGCTAACAAAAAGAGCTAAAGGCAAACTTTCTTCTTCTTCTTTATTTTCTGCCATTAGATGACACAATCCCTGTCCATGAACTAACTTCATTGGCCTGATATCCAAATCAAATTCTTGAAACTTTGAAACCCAGGTTGCTCTATTATTCAATCCCACCTCTTGCTGAGTCAAGATACTTTTAACAGCAGAATTAGGCACAAACAAAATTGAATGAGAATGTAATATGTAATATCTAAAATGTTTAACAGCTTTAACAAATGTGAAAGCTTGCTTCTCGTTCAATGAATAGTTTAACTCATGCTTTTTAAGCGGAATACCCATAAATGCAATAGGAAACTCTTCACCAAGTTCATTCTTCTATAGGAGAATATCGAACATTGTGTGTTCTGATGCATAACAATAAATAATGAAACCTTTTTTGAAATCAGGATTAATTAATGTTGGAGCATGAGCAATGGCCTTTTTAACTTCTTCAAAAGATTTCTTTGCATCCTCTTTCCATTTAAAGATCTATTTCTCACTCATCATTCCTACAATATGCTTAGTGATTTCAGCAAAATCTGGCACAAATCTCCTAAGAAAATTCACCTGCCCAAAGAATTATTTGACACCACTCCTATCTGACGGCAAACTTAACTGTTGAATTGCTTTAACATGATTAGGATCAATCTTAATACCATCTTGAGAAACTATATGTCCTAAAAGTCTTCCTTTAGTAACGCAAAAAACTGATTTCTTTGGGTTAAGGGAAATACCATGATCTCGACACCTTGGCAACATAGTTTCTAAATCCTTGAAATGATCTTCCCTTTTCTTGGAGAAAACTGTCAAATCATCTAGATACACAACAATGATTTTACCAATCAAATGACCAAAAGAAAGGTTCATTTCCCTTTGGAAAGTAGCTCCAGCATTTATTAGACCAAAAGGCATGTGGTTATAGGCAAAAGTTCCCCATGGTGTTGTAAAGGCGGTTTTGTGTTGATCTTCTTTTGCCACGCTTATCTGATTATAACCAGAGAAACTGTCAAGCATAGACATCATCTCAAACCCAGCAATAGTTTGGAGAATGTGATCCATTGTAGGTAAAGGATAATTATCTTTTAAGCTAGCCTTATTTAGATTCCGAAAATCAACACAAATTCTTATCTCTCCATTTTTCTTACGAACTAGAACAATGTTAGCCACCCATGTCGAATGATGAATTGGATAAATTATCCTCGCCTGAAGCATTTTATCTATTTCTCTAAAAATTGCATCTGCAACCTTTGGGTTATAATTCCTTAATTTCTGCCTAAAAGGAATCGCTTCTAGGTTTAGGGGAATATGATGCTGAAATTGACCATTTCTAAAATCTTTCAATTCTTCATAGGACCAGGCAAAAATATCAAGAAACTTTCTCAACAGTTCAATGTACAAATGCCTTTCTTTCGGGGTGCAACATTTACCCAAATTGACCATTTTGGGATTCTTTTCCTCACCAATATTAATCTTCTCATATTCACCTGATGTATAAGCATTGTGGGAATCAACTCTTCTTACAGACTTGTCATTACAGTCGAATAGGCTCTCTAAAGTTACCAATCCTTTTGGCATTTGATTTCCCTTAAGTTGAACTACTCCCTCTCTGAAGCTTCCCTTCTCATCTGGACAAAATTCATTACATGGGTTTTCTAAACCTTCAAAATAAGAAGAAGCAAACATAGCAACATTTTGTAAGAACTTATCAATATGCTTATCATCTTCAAACACTTGCCAAAAATCTGAATTATCAGGGATGTTTGGGCGATAAATTATTTCAATTCTATAAACATCCGTACCAAAATCCAGATGTGGAAGAAGTAATGATGCTGATACCGCTAGGGAATCTATGCGAGAATTTTGACTTCTAGGAATAGCTTCTATTGAAAATGCGTCAAAATACTCAATTTCATCCCAAATTCTATTTCTATAATGCTTGAGCCTCTCATTTTTCACAGAATAACGATTGCATACCTGATTAACAATCAATTTTGCATCACCTTTAGCACACAGTAGTTTAATCCCTTTCTTCTTAGCTTGCTCAATTCCTAGCAACAATGCCTCATATTCTGCGGTATTATTTGTATTTTAAAACTCCAACTTAAATGAAAAAGGAAAAATCTCACCCTATGGAGAAATAAGTACCACTCCAACGTCGGATCCAGCAGATGCACAACTCCCATCAAATTTCATTATCCACCACCCTGCAGTGTGATCATCTACATCTCCTGACATATTTTTAGTGTCATCAGAGAAAAGCAAGTAGTTACCAAATTCACATTCTTGATACAATATTTGTGATTTTGGATCCTCTAAAGAAAACACTATAAATTTGGATTTTGGTTCTGGTATGAGAGTAATTTTCTATCTTCCTATAGGAATCGTTGCCTCAGACCAATCCATTTTAATCTCACCACCTAGGTCTTTACAAAAAGTTCTACTCAACAACATTCCGTAACTTGTTGGAATATCAGCAACCAATATTGTGAGCTTTGCTCTTTTATTGGGATGAACTGCTAAAGCCACTTGAGCATCTTTGATCTGACCAAGTAAAGGAATTTGTTTAGAATCCATTGAGAATCATTTATCAAAGGTTTTAGTAAGTGTGAGACCTAAGGCTTTGGCCACTGTGGAAGGCATTATATTATCTGAAGCTCCCGAATCAATAATATAGTTATTAAGTTTATAACCATTGATAAATAGGGATACATAGAAAGGCTCAGGTTTCTAGTCAAGCACATGTGATGGTCCTATAGATTCATTAACTAGTTCTTTTGATGTAAAAGCATTGGCCTGTTCTGTTAACTGAGCTTCAGTATTGAATGGTAAAGACTCAAAGCTTGACAATACATCTGAGGGCTGTAACTGAAAATTTTCCCTCCGCACATAGTGAATCAACTTTTCTAGCTCTTTGGGATTCAACCTGAGGTATTTAGTAGGAGAGATTTGAATCTTTGACTTTTTACAAAACTCAACAATATCAAAAGGGATATCAGACTCGGGTCTCTTCAATATTTGAACCTCTTGAACCTTTGAACTTACTTCTGAACTTCAGTTCATAGGTTCCTTACCCTTAGTTGAATTTTTATAGGATGCTGGAGTGCTTGTATTTTTAAATTGATGGTGGTTTCTAGTGAAAACGGCACAAGAGGGATCTTCAAGGGTTACCAATATATCTCCTCGTCTATCTGTTTCGGATTCATATTCAAGGAAGTGTATTTCAGAGTCGCCAGGTTGTCCATGAATTTCCTCTATTGAGCCAAGTTCATTTAGAACTTCTCCTGTACTAAGAATTTGTGCATGTCTAACCATTTCTGGACAAGAATTACCATCATGGACATCTGTTAAATGGAAGACGCACATATTTCTCCTAGAAGGGGGTGCTTCAATGGCTAGTCTTTGCTGAGTTGGGGGCAATTGTAAATCTTTATTTCCTGTTCCCAAAGGCTGATTATTAGGCCATCTTGGAATGTCTTGATAAGGTTGAGGATAGGATTTGTTAGCCTTGGGGAGTTGTCTCTTGAGGGTGATCACATCATTAACCAATCTTTGGATTACGGGATCAGAGGGAGTTGTGGAAGTTGAAGGCTGTGAATTAGCAACTTGAACCTCTCTTCTCCATTTGCCTGCGTTAATCAAATCATCTTCTAATTCTACTGTAGTAGTTTTGGTAGTGGCTAAGTCCTGGACCCTTTGTCTATGAATAAAGAAACTTATTTCTACAAGCATTGCATTAATGAAGAAACATTTCAAATTATCATCAGAAGGTCTCCAATTAACTAGAATCTTATGAACAATCTTGTCAAACCTTGCCACAAAGTCTCTCATGGATTTAGGTATTTCCTTTTTCAATTGGGCTAATTGGGCTAAAAGAGAATGATCATCTTCTGCCACTTTAAACCTATCCTCGAACCTAGTTTTCAAATCTTGCTAGTTTGTTATTACACCATTCGGCAAATGGTAAAACCAGTCGGCTGCTATTCCAGTCAATGTCTGAATAAACAACCTTACTGCTACATCTTCATGTTGAACCGCCAGCATGCCACATGCAACATTAAAAGCATTAAAATGCTCATCAACTGTAAATTTTCCATCACCATTAAACTTAGGTAAATGTTCTCTAGAACCTTTAGGTAAGGGATTTAAATTTACTCCAAGAGCAAGTGGTCCTACTGCTGGACCCCAGGGATTATTTGCAGCCATAGGAAGGATAATATTCAGATGGGTGGGATTAATCACAGTGGGAAAGACAACACCATGTAAGGTCAAGGAGTGAAAAATAGAGGGTTGGGCAGGAACAGAAGGAGATCATGGGGGCCTACTTCTTGTCCTTCTTTGAGGTGTGAAGGAAGGGTAGGGATTTAGGTTTTGCAATTCTTCAAAAGTTGAATCCACTAATCCTTCTCGCCTTTGGGATCTAGTATATCTTTTGGTCTCTAGTGTGCTCACACCCTACAGACTTCAAAATGAACTATGAACCAATTCAAAGCAACTTATGGCTAGAAAACTAATCTTATAATTCGACTCCCCAACAAAGTCGCCAAAAATCTATTGGTTAACGGATTGGATTTCTCAAAATTTATAAATAAATACCCTTGTTGCCCAAATAGAAAACCAATGATAACCAGCAGTTGGGTAAATAATTATTGTTCTTACCCTCTACATTAAGGTACAACTCCCTATATAATATTCAATGAATTTTGAATAATTTTCTCTTTATGTGATTCACTTTTAACCAGAAAGTAAACAAAAGGCTTCAACATTCATTAGTCAACACAATATGAATTCTTAATGATGGATAATTAAATTCATAATAAGATGTTTGATCTCAAATGGAAATTAACTCTCAGGATGATAAAAGAATATTTGAATTCTGATTGACACTCACTCATGTCTCACAGGACAAGGGGAATCAGAAAATTCAAAAGCTTACAACTAGTTTCATTTACCAAATTGATTCGTAGACTTCAAATGAAAAATCAGAGAAAAGAAATTGATACACGAACACATCATCATTCCAATAGAAATTTTGTGCATTCAAAACACACAGATTTCTCAAGTTGTATCATATATTTCATTCCACTCAAAGATGGGTATTTCACTGAAATTACAAGTGAAATTAGTCTGGTCCTTCCAGTTTTTCACCAAAGAAAAAAAAAATTATATCCCCAAAAAAACATCCTTACAAATATATATAGCCGCTAGGCTTAATTGTCTTTTTAAATAAAATGCAAATATGAAATTCCAGAAACAACCGCCTATAACTGAAACCTAACTAAACGGCTACAAGCCGTAAATAGAGCCATAACTAAAAGAATAGAAAATGGCCTAAATTGTCTCTGAAGTGTGCGTGGTGCCATGTATATTTCGCCACTCCATATGAGCCGCAAAGAAATTATGAACTACTTGGTAATGTGGGAGACCTATGTGCAGGATGCGTTGCTTCCAGACTTCTTTATCCATACCCACTTGCGTGACTTTAGTTTTATGCACCTCTAAATGATCCGAACAGACAACCAACATGCGTCCAATTAATTAAATTTTGAATTTAAGATAGCATATCCTTGTTTTTGGCCTGGGATGTCTTAAATAAAACTAAGATATTTAAATACCCCTCGACTTTAATTAGTGGCAATTTATTTAAGATAATTAAATTAACTAATTAAATTTGTGACAACCCTCTTGAGAATAATTAATCTTCATTAATTAATGTCACTTAATTGAGTTAGTTAATTAATCCAACTTTAGAAAACAATTCTATTTACATCCTAGTTAAGACAAAACTTATTTGATTCCATTTTAAATGCAGATTATTTTGTGAGTTTATGTTGTTCAAAAAAGAAAAAAAAATAAAAATTGTTGTTGTGTTTATGCCCAAAATTTTTTGGCATGATATTTTGGTATCATAGCCCTAGGTTCATACACTAGTGAACATTGGCTACATTCATAACTTATTTTATCTGAACTATGGCTTCAAAGAATAGCACCTAGGTGGAAGCTTAAGGAATAACAAAGTGAAACATAAGTGAAAATTCTTTTAAACCAACATATCAACATATATCAATTCAAGGGGTTCCAAGGGTCGCTAAAAACCCTAAAATTTGAAACTTATTAGTCATAATGTTTATGGCATAATAAGACCCCAAAGGCTATGAAATTTTCAAATTAATTATTTATATGAAAGTATATTTGGGTGTCTAATAACAAAATCTAGATCAATATTACTTATGAGGTTACCATTCAATTAGAATTTAAATGCAATAATCGCCCTAATCAAATCAAGTATGAGGAGTTAATTCTACCATAAAATACCTTTGATGGTAACTAAGAGAATACCATCCATCGACGTATGTTCTTGACATGGCAAGTCAAGCAAGATAGAGTTAGACATGAGAAGAAGGCAATATAAACAAGATAATTGAGATAGAGACATTTCAAGTTAACCTTTTTAGCTATACAAAATTTTTGGTGGTTTGAGAACTAGGACCGCCATTTGAGACACCAATGAAGAAAAGATATGAAGTACTCTTGTGAATCTCAGAAAGAAGCATTAACCTATCCTAAAGAATAAGTACCTTAAGCATGTGGTAATGCTAGGTTGCTTATTAAGAACATTGGTTAGACGATTCACGTAGCAATGCAGAAAAGCTAGTGTTGGATAACCCTGAAGAATAGGACTAATATGATGAATGGAAATCTTCTTGATAAGTGAACCCTAGTAAAACTATAGATGGATTGAATAAGAAGAGAGGAGACATGAACTTCTTAGGTTAAAACTTGTAATTGCAATAAACCCTAAGTTCATCTGTGGTTAGAATTGGGGAAGCAAGCAAGCAAAGCCTCAACTAGTTCCCTTATGGGAAGATAATCTTGGAGAAATTAAATAATGGCAAAGAGAGTAGAGAGAATTTGGGAATCATGAAAAATCCCTATTGAAGTACAAGGAGTGTAGAAGAATCATGGTCCTATAATCTAGGAATGATTAACTTATATTCATTCAAAACCTAAGGAGAAAGGTGCAACCCAATCATGACTAGTAGCTAGATACAAGACAATATGGAGCACAATTTAACTACTTGGAACAACTGAAGTAGGTTTGTAAATTATGGCACTCAAGCGTGAAAGTATGCAAAAACATTAAGTATGGATGAAACAACATGCTGATGGAAAGGGGCTTAGGGAAAGATAGTATAGCAGTATTATAATACCAAAGTTTTAATGAAAATAAGTTGGCAATATATAATTTTTAATGAGAACAATGATAAGGAGCCAAATTATGTGGTTAGATAAGGGAGAACTTAGAAACTTATGGGAGTCTTAAGACATTGGTAACTATTGGACACCTTAAATATTATGCCGTAATTGGGTAATAGGATATTATGATGATAAGGTGGTTTGTGTAGATTGAAGCAAATCGTAAGTTGTGATGTGCCGAAATTGGCTAGTAAGTAAATATTGTTGGCATTATGTGAACCAGTATGAGGACATAATGATATTATATGTTGTCATTGATGTCAATATGTGATATGAAGAGAGAACCGGCATATGTGAGATCCAGTATATATGCCAAAGTAAAGAGGTATATTTGTTCAAGGTGAACTAGCATGTCAAGGTGAACCGACATGTAGTCATGGGAACTGGCACATGGAAGCATTGTATGACTACCAGTTGGTAGGTAGTTTCCACTTCAGGATTTCCAGTTGGAGTATCTTAAGCCTATGTGACTCAATCGATGATCTTTATGTGATGAAGTTAGCATGATAACGAAGAACAGATAGTGTTGCCACATAAGCCTTGTGCACATGAAGGATCTTGCATAAAGAAGAGTGTTCCTATCTACCTCAAGAATGTGTGAAGTCTGTAAATAGTGATAACGTGTGATGGGTTATTAGCCGCCATGAAATTGGTGGAAAATGAATGATGGAGAATGTCTTAAGATTGGATCAAGATTGTTGCATTCAATACAATATGATCAACGGTCAAGATTGAACCATTTGAATTCCTTAACCTAATAGGTCTAGGGTTTAGGGTTTATGCTACCGACCTGTCTGTTGTCCTATAAGGTCGATGTTGTGATTCTTTCAGAGGTTGTTGGAAAAAGTTGTGTGTGTGTATCTAAGAGAAGAGATACGTGATTCTTGCCAGACCAGAGGAGAGAAGTCATATCTGCAGAGTGTAAGTGCAGAAGGTGAAGAGAAGCTTAAGCGGATCTGCATTGGCATTGAGTGCTATTATCAGGTCATTGATATACCTATTGATCTTTAACCACTTCAACAGTTGTGAAATCCCCTAACAAACTAGCCTTAACCAGCTTGTTGAAAATCCTCTAACAAGGTAACTCGAAGCTACTGAGTCATTGATATCCTTTAGCTATTGAGTTCTTGAAATCCTCTAACAAGGTACCCTTAACAGGGTTTAACCCTTAACCGGGTATTGTAGCCATTCCTTAACCAGGTGATCCCTAATAGGATCGGTTGCTAACAGAACCTATTGTATCTATCTTTAACTGGACAAGGCTCCTAACAGAGCAAAGAGTTCAAAAACAAGCTTGTGGGTATTCATCCCCACCGTGGTTTTTCCCAGTTGGGTTTCCACATAAAAAATATGTGTGTCATGTGTGATGTTATGATTGTTTTATGATTAAGTCATGATGCATGTTGATCTTGATGTAATATGTACATCTTTGATGGTAGATTGCCTATCCATGCATTAGATTGAAATGGGAATGAAGAGTTAGATTATATGAGAAGATAAGTGTCAACCAGTCTTTGCTCATCTTAGTTACACTGGGTTTTGTCAGTTGAACTCTGTTGAAGGACCAGTGTTGTTGTTTGTCTATCAGTGCATAAGTGTTAGTTGACAAACTAGTTTAAGGTTGAGTTTTTGCCTTTATTGATTCACCCCCCCCCTCTTAGTACCGGTTTGGTACTATTTGTTCATCATTAAGTTATCAATTGGTATCAGAGCATCCTCCAAGTCCTTTGTGTTGTAAGCTTAACTTCTTGAGGGAAAGATCCTATTGTAATGATGAAGAGGGAAGGTCCAAAGTATAACAAAGAAAATTTCAGTATATGGAAAGACAGAATGAAGATATACATCAGAAGCATGGGTGCTCAACACTGGAGCTATGTTGAGAATCCCTATGCTGCCCCTACCGGTACTCTCACCGATGATCAAAAGAGAGAGATATAGGAGAATGGGCAAGTCATGGAAGCCCTAATCAGTAGTTTATCTGATATTGAGTTCATTGATTTCCAAGATAAGGTAAATCCCAAAGAGGTATGGGATTCTCTTGAAAATATCTATGGAGGTGATGAGCATGTAAAACAAGCTAAGGAAGAAAGCCTTAGAGGAAAGTTTGAAGACATGCGAATGGTTGTAGGTGAAACCATTCAACAGTATGGTATTAGAATCAAAACTGTTGTAAGAGATATCAAGAGTGCAGGTGGTAAAATAGAAGATTCCACTTTGGTAAGCAAAGTCCTGTGATCCCTATTGCCGGTCTATGCAACAAGGGTTGCTACTATTCAGGAGTTGAGATCAATAGACAAGACTAAGGTATCCTTGGACTCCATCATAGCAAAGTTGATAGCCTATGGGCTAAATAGTTTTGATGGCAGTGTTCAAAAGACTAAATTAGCTTTTAGAGCTTCTGTTATACCATCCAAAAAAGGAAATGAAGCAAGCACTAGTGGTGAACCAAGATAGAGTAGAGTAATGGATGATGAGGAGTTTCTGATGGAATTGGAAGCTCTTCTTGCCAGGAAATTTCCAAAAGGAACCGGTAAATACAGAGGTAAGCTCCCTTTAAAATGTTTTTCATGTAACCGGATAGGACATATTGCTATGAACTATCCTAATAGTGACAACTATGATAAACCATAAAGATTCAGGAAATTCAAAGGAGGAAACCGGAGAAACTATTTTGTTGTAGTTGATGAAGGTGTCACAGATGAGGAATCAGAAGATGAAGAGAATGAAGACATTGTGTTTGTTGCTATAAAGGAAGATGTGTCAGACAAGAATGCTCTTGTCTCCTGCTTTGATAATTCTAATGAGTGGATTATTGACACTGGTTGCTCACACCATATGACTGGTGACCGGAGCAAGTTTCTATCCTTGGAAGAGTATGATTGTGGTGTGGTTCATTTTGGCAATGATGCACCATGTATGGTTAAAGGAAAAGGGTCCATCTCTCAAAATGGAAAGAGTAGTGCTGACAATGTGTATTGGGTTGATGGTCTCAGACACAACCTTCTGAGTGTTGCTTAGCTGAATGACAGTGGCCTCACTCTAGAATTCAAGAATGGAATTTGTAGAATCAAAGGAAAAGATGGTGAATTGGTGGCCACCGACATGTAGACCAAAGGTAACCTATTTCATCTGAATACAAATATAAGTACATGTCTTATGGCTAAGTTTGATGATAGCTGGATATGGCATAAGAGACTCTACCATGTAAACTTTAATAACATTGTGAAGGCTAGTAAGATCAAGGCAGTTAGAGGGTTCCCGGTGCTAAGCAAACTAGATAATACCTTGTGCAGAGAGTGTCAATTGGGGAAAATGTCTTCCTCAACCTTTAAAGGTAAATATTTCAGTACTGACAACTTGCTTGATCTTGTGCATAGTGATTTGTGTGGTCCTATGAAAACTAGAAGTGTGCAGGGTGATAGGTACTTCATGATTCTCACTGATGACTACTCAAGAATGATGTGGGTCACATTCTTGAAAGACAAGTCTGGAGCCTTTGTAAAGTTCAAATCCTTTAGAGCATTAGTGGAGAAGGAAAGCAGTAAAAGGATCAAGTGCCCGAGAACTGATCAAGGAGGGGAATTCACTTCTGGTGAATTCAACAAGTATTGTGAAGAATTTGGTATCAAGAGGCAATTGTTTGCCCCTCGGAGTCCATAGTAGAATGGCCTAGCAAAGAGGAATAACCGGACTATGGTTGAAGCAGCTAGAACCATGTTGATTCAAGGAAAAGTAGCTCACACCTTTTGGAGTGAATCGGTAAGCACTGCAATCTACACAATGAATCGGGTACACATCAAGAAAGGTAAGGATAAAACTCCTTATGAGTATTGGACCAGTAAGACACCTGTGGTTAGCTACTTTAGGGTATTTGGTAGGAAATGTTACATAAAGAGGAGTGAACATTAGGGCAATTTTGAAGCTAAATGTGATGAGGGAATATTCCTAGGATATTCCACTAAGAGTAAAGCTCTCAAGTGTTTCAACAATAGGACTCAGAGAATTATGGAAAGTATCAATGTGAGAGTTGATGAAACTTCTGAGAAACCAGAAGAAACAGGCAGTGAGAAAGCTATAAATGAACCAGTTGCAACCTTCTGGGAACTGGATGTTAGTCAACCAAGTACCAATAACAGTGTTCCTGAACTGGTGAATGTTGATACTGATGAAGATGAGGATGAAGATGAAAAGTAAGAAGAACCAGTCAAGACTATTCCTCAGTATGTCAAGCTAAATCATGATACTAAGAAGATCATAGGAGATAAGGATGCAGGAATCCTTACAAGAAGAAAGATTAGAGAAAACTCATATTTGATCTTTGAATTTGAGCCTAAGTCATTCCAAGAGGCTCATAAAGATGAAGACTGGATCAAGGAAATGGAAGAGGAACTTGACCAGATAGATAAAAATGGTACATGGTCCTTGGTACCCAGACCGGAACATAAAAATGTCATTGGCACCAAATGGGTGTTCAAAAACAAGCTAAATGAGGATGGCACAGTGATCAGGAACAAAGCTAGATTAGTGTGCAAAGGATATGCTCAAGGAGAAGGAGAAGACTATGGAGAAACCTTTGCTCCTATAGCCAGATTGGAAGGAGTTCGTATGCTTCTTGCATATGCATCTTTTAAAGGTTTCAAGGTATATCAAATGGATGTACTTGAAGAGGAGGTGTATATAGAGAAACTAAATGGGTTCTCCCTATTTGAAGACAATGATATGGTGTGCAAGCTACATAAATCCTTATATGGTCTAAAGCAGGCACCTAGAGCATGGTATGAACATCTACATTCCCATTTTGTGAAGATTGGATTTGAGAGAACAAGTGAAGATAGCAATATCTACTTGAAATCTGAAGGAGATCAAATCCTTATCTATGAAGTTTTTGTTGATGACATTATCTTTGGTGGAGATGACAAGATGAGTCATGAGTTTGTTGATGAGATGAAGGAAGTGTTTGAAATGTCACTCATAGGGGAGATTAAGTTCTTCATTAGACTACAGAACCAACAAATGAAAGATGGAATCTTTATCACTCAGTCCAAATATGTCAAAGAGGTGTTGAAGACCTTCGGCATGGAAAATAGCAAACCGGTTGGTACACCGATGGTGACCGGTTGCAAATTATCAAAAGAAGATGATTTTGCATTGGTTGAGGAGAAGGAATATCGATCAATGATTGGTAAGTTTCATTATGTAGTGCATAGCAGACCAGATATTGCACATGTAGTTGGCATTACTGCAAGGTTCCAGAAAAGTCCAAGAGAATCCCAGTTGGTAGCAGTCAAGCAAATTCTTAGGTATCTCAAGGGAATAGTTGACTATGGATTGTGGTACCCATACAACAATGATTTCAACCTAAAAGTATTCATAGATGCTGATTGGGCAGGTAATGTGGATGATCAGAAAAGCACAACTGGTGGTGCATTCTTTCTCGATGGTAGACTGGTCTCATGGATGAGTAAGAAGCAGAGCTGTATCTCTCAGTATACAGCGAAAGTGGAGTATGTTGTAGCTTTCGTGAACTACACTTAGACAATCTGGATGATGCATGTATTAGATGGCTTGAAAATCCCTATATTTGAACCGGTAAGTACATTCTGTTATAAGACAAGTGCTATCAATATTTCAAAGAATCTAGTTTTACATTCTAGAAACAAGCATTTTGAGCTTATGTATCATTTCTTGAGGGAAAAGGTTCAGAATAAAGAGATTGCACTGGAACATGTTTCTAGTAAGGAGCAGTTAGTAGAAATATTCACCAAGCCTCTCCCAAAGACTACATTTGTGTATTTAAGAGGTGAATTGGGGGTACTACCCCTTGAGGAGGTACATTAAAAATATTTGTTCTACATCAATCAGGTATTACATAGTCAAATTTTTTTATTGATGTGTTGAAGGATGCTACTCCTCAGGGGGAGCAGCATAATGGAATAGGGATGTTTGTGCCTCCACTTTGGCGTTGTTTTCAAAGGGGGAGAAGAAGTGTAGCGGAAAAGATATCTACAGAAATTGGGGAGAAGATGAGTTTGCAGAAAGATATCTTTGTATATTGCCATCAATGCCAAAGGGGGAGATTGTTGGCATTATGTGAACCGGTATGAGGACATAATGATATTATGTGTTGTCATTGATGTCAATATCTGATATGAAGAGAGAACCAGCATATGTGAGAACCGGTATATATGCCAAAGTAAAGCAGTATATTTGTTCAAGGTGAACTGACATGTAGTCATGGGAACCGGCATATGGAAGCATTGTATGACTACCGGTTGGTAGGAAGTTTCCACTTTAGGATTTCTGGTTGGAGTATCTTAAGCCTATGTGACTCAATCAGTGATCTTTATGTGATGAAGATAGCATGATAATGAAGAACAGATAGTGTTGTCACATAAGCCTTGTGTGCGTGAAGGAATTTGCATAAAGAAGAGTGTTTCTATCTACCTCAGGAATGTACGAAGTTTGTAAACAATGATAACATGTGATGGGTTATTAGCCGCCATGAAATTAGTGGAAAACAAACAATGGAGAATGTCTTAAGATTGGATCAAGACTATTGCATTCAATATAGTATGATCAACGGTAAGGATTGAACCGTTTGAATTCCTTAACCTAATAGGTGGAGGGTTTAGGGTTTATGCTACCGACTTGTCTATTGTCCTATAAGGTCGATGTTGTGATTCTTTCAGAGGTTGTTGGAAAAAGTTGTGTGTGTGTATCTAAGAGAAGAGATACGTAATTCTTGCCAGACCAGAGGAGAGAAGTCATATCTACAAAGTGTAAGTGCAGAAGGTGAAGAGGAGCTTAAGCAGATCTGCATTGGCATTGAGTGCTATTATCAAGTCATTGATATACTTGTTGATCTTTAACCACTTCAACAGTTGTGAAATCCCCTAACAAGGTAGCCTTAACCGGCTTGTTGAAAATCCTCTAACAAGGTAACTCGAAGCTACTGAGTCATTGATATCCTTTAGCTATTGAGTTCTTGAAATCCTCTAACAAGGTACCCTTAACAGGGTTTAACCCTTAACTGGGTATTGTAGCCATCCCTTAACCGGGTGATCCCTAATAGGATTGGTTCCTAACAGAACCTATTGTATCTATCTTTAACCAGACAAGGCTCCTAATAGAGGAGACTTCCAAAGAGTTCAAAAACAAGCTTGTGGGTATTCATCCCCGCTGTGGTTTTTCCTAGTTGGGTTTCCATGTGAAAAATATGTGTGTCATGTGTAATGTTATGATTGTTTTCTGATTAAGTGGTGATGCATGTTGATCTTGCTGTAATATGTACATCTTTGATGGTAGATTGCATGTCCATGCATTAGATTGAAATGGGAATGAAGAGTTAGATTATATGAGAAGATAAGTGTCAATCGGTCTTTGCTCGTCTTAGTTACACTGGGTTTTGCTGGGTGAACTCTGTTGAAGGACTGGTGCTGCTGTTTGTCTGTCAGTGCATAAGTGTTAGTTGACAAACCGGTTTAAGGTTGAGTTTTTTCCTATACTGATTCACCCCCCCCCCTCTCAGTACCTGTTTGGTACTATTTCTTCATCATTAAGTTATCAAATATAAATAAGTAATATGGAAAGAGATAACCACTTTTTACCAAATTCTAAATTAATAAGGTGGGTGTTGGTCACATCTCAAGTGCACACCCCCTTGAATTCATAAGTTGCATAAGTGAAGTAGGAGAGAATAAGTCAACTCTCCGCATGGTTTGAACTATGTCATGAAATACATGGGTTGGAATTAGTTGTCAACCGTTATTGATTTTACTTGACAATTATTGCACCCCAAATGCTTCTTAACCATAAGTGCTAGTAATTTGGCAACAAGATCCTACTCAACGAAGTCAAGTGAATGTTATAGGTGAAAATAAAAGGAGCTAGCATAAAGTGCTAAGAAATCAAATGATGTCCCTAGTAAAATTACATGAATACATTTTGCAAACCCTAAGTGGTTCTAATTATACAAGTGACAATTTTGTACCGAATTAGCAACCGCGTGTGTAAGTAAGACATGAAAGTGTTGGTGCATGAGTTACCACGTAACATTGAACCAAGGTTTAACATATTAAGATATTTAATGGAAGTCTAAGAAGATTGGATGGAGTGTGGTTAAGTTAGTGCAATCACCTGTTAGAATATAATTATGGAGGTTAATAACCCCAATTAGATAATGGATTATATCAGAAAGTGCTACCTATGATAGCAGTCACATGAAGGTTAAAATGGAACATGATCCTTAAAATGATTGCAATATTTTGTGTATAATATATTTCGTAAATAATAAAGAAATATAGATAATCTAAGAACCTTAAGAGTCTTATAATCACTTCCTAACACACTCAGGATGTGTGATCTTGGGTGATGTGTTGTGGTTACTCCCTATAGCATGGCTAATATAGCCATCTTGTTTTCAGTTTTGATTCAACAATGTTTTCGACTTCCTTTGAATAGTATATTGTGACCTAGGGGCTAGTACTTTCATTTATATATTTTTTTTATGATAAAAGGACCACTAAATTTATGTTTCTTTTATTGGAGCTATGGCACTTGCCATGTTGCTAGTTTTAACATCTTTCAATTGTCGGCATTTTTCTTCTTTTGTTTGGACTTGGCAAAAGTAACATTTATTTTGATCTTTTTAAAAGTGTCAAGTGGTCATTTGGTTGGTTGATATAGCTAGCCCTAGTGATGTGATTTGTGTAATGTCTATCATGTTCGTTGAACCACTGATAGTGTGTCAAGGGAGAATACCACAAGGAGTGAAATTAGGCACAAATAATTAACAAAGAATGTTATATCAAATTAAGATGAAGGAAGGAATATCCTCCTAAATAAAATTAATTGAGAGTAATCTAAAAGAGAAAATTCATAAAAAAAAAATGTGTGATCTAGACCTAATTAATTGCGAAAGTGATGATAGTTGCAGACTAGTAAATTTGGCATGTGTATGGAGATGATTACATGGATGATATCTAAAATAAAGTATTATTAATTTTCATCACTCCCTTAGAATAGGATTGTTATGTACCTTAGTGTTTGGGATTTGCAAATAACGTACCTTATGAAACTTAAACCTTGGTGCCTAGAAATATAAACATTGTAAGCCCTAGTGGTATAAAACTACCCTATATAGGGGCGGATTTGAAGAACTTAAACTTGATTATCCCTTGTTGCCTTTTGATGTGGGAAGAAATCATGCACCTAGGATGGTTTAACAAATATTTTATTAACATCCTAATGAGGCATCTTGATGTAGAATAAGTAGATTCATTTTGGTTTAAGTGTGATGTTAAATTTCTTAAGTAACATGCATGGACAAGAATTGCAGAGGGATAAACATATTTTAAAACGAATCCTAAGCAAAGTATGACTCCTAGAAGTTTAATAAGTAAACTAAAAATGTGTAACCTTGTTTTTTTTGGGGGGGGGAATTGATGTGCGTTAATGATATGATTTGGAGGATGCATTAATGTAAATTATTGAAAGATATAATTTTGTTGACACCTACCTAAGATGCAAGTGAAATGCAATAAAAATGATAGGTAAGTACCTTATGGAGGAAATAAGCTATTACGAAAGAAGGATGATTTTAGTATTGCCTCTTTCTAAGTAGCCAAGAGAAGAGTTAGAGTAACATGGTGAAATTGTGGGAAATGATACGTCCCTACTTTGTGTCCTAGTCATGCGACTTCCAGGAGTAAGTCAAACCCTAGGGGGGGAGGATGTAGAGCCCCTCCCCGATCAAGCTCTGGTTTACTTAGTTGACCAAGGTTGACCATATTAATAAATGCAAAAATTCAATAGGATGAACTATGTTAGATGGATAGATTAGCGAGAAAAGTAATTAAACCAGGTTATGAAGCATTTTACCTTGTGGTGCACATTTTGATGTGTTATGGATTTACATCCTATAGGATCCACTAATTTGATAATCTTGTTATGACGTATTCCAGCTATATCTGAATTTGTAGGACTTTATTATGATGTTAGAAATTATGATGCATGCCTTATGAATGGTTGGAATTTAAGTGGATTATGATAATTGCTTTATATGGATCACATTGTTTTATGGTAAATTGATTTATATGATGTCCATTGAATGCAAAGTGATTGATTTTTATTCTTATTTATGTGGTTAATATTATATGAGGCTATTGGAAAGTACTAATGTGTAATTGAGATGAGCATGAAAATTATCCATGTGACCATGGAAACATTATGGAGAATCAAGCCTAGGCCTATGTACGTTTGTAAAACTAGGGGATGTCTATTTGGAGAGACAACACCCCGTATGTATCGTATTTTATTTGTAAACATAATTGTTTGAATGTGTGTAAAATTGTATTTATTAAACTGTTTAAATCATTCAAGGGACAATTGCCATGTGTGTAATTGTGATGTGGAATTATTTTTGTAGTGTCACTTGACACATATGTTGTATGTTGTGTTCGCAATTGTCATGTCACCTTTTGGAAGAGATTTATTTTTGTTTAATTGTTATATTTCCTAATTATCCTTGAAGGTACCAAGAGATATAGGATAGTGAGCCATAAGGAGGGTCAACTCAGAGTTGACCCATAGGTTAACTTTAGGTGGACTTTCAAAGGGTTAAATCAACTCTTAGAGTAGGTTTTGGAGCATTTGTATTGGGCCTCATGGGGTACCTATGGGTGAAGGCCAAATTTGGCCATGTGTCTTTCCCCTAGGGCTTGTTTAACCACCCAAAAAAGTGGGTTTTCCTAGATGGTCGAATTTCATCTTTAGGAGTGCCATCCTTCGTTAGATAACCTTCTTGGTAGGTGTAATTCTTTTTCCCCATTTCACTCCTCTTCTTGAGGTGCCTTGGTTAGGGAGTGTGTAAGACCTAGGGAAGACCATCCAATGGGGGTCCCTCACTCTATCCAAGAGGTTGGAAGGAGTGAGAGAAGCCTTCTTAGGCTAGAGATTGAGGCTTAGTGAGCTAATCACCCACTCTCCATCTTTGGAGATTTTGGATAATTTTTGGAGGAAAAAACCAATTTGAGAATATGAAATTTGGCTAAGTGTTGTAGAAAAGTTTTGTGGATTGAGCTTCTCTTCTCCGAGCTATCCCTAGAAAACCCCTTGGCAGATTCAAGGTAGGTACATTACCTTACTTGTATGTTAAAATCTGTTTGTATAGATGTTGAATGTAAATATTGTATCTTTCTTTGAAATGTATTTGTGAAGGTTTTTATGGGGTTCTTTCCTTTTCTTTTGTTATGCATTTTATTGTGTTTTGGGAGTATCCAATCCCATCTTACCCTTGGGAGGGAAAAATGGTCTTGGGGGTGGAATGAGTTTGATAGCCTTAGAGTGAGAGGCTCTCATCATGAGAGTGAATCTCAAGGGTTTGTCCATGTGATCCTTGTTGCATAGTTTTGTTTATGCATTCGGGGGTCATAAGGGGAGAAAAATGGCATGTTTACCTTAGGGGGTCATAAGGATATGGGGGTTAAGAAGATTTTTGTTGTCTTATTGCATGCCATGAGTTGGTTGTGAGTTACTATCTAGCAGATCTCCTCAAAGGTACTTGGTCCACTTCCACCCTAGTAAAACATCACATTTTGTGATGAAGTTTCAGCTTGGGATGAGAATGTGTTTGTGGTGTTTTTCCCCTTGTTTGCTTGGGTTTTCTTGAGTGTAACCATCTAGGACTTGGTTCTCCAGGCTTGGGGGTCGCTTCTAGTAAGCCTAGGCTAGGAGGTGAGCACCCCATGCTCATAGCCTTAAATTTTGAATACAAGTTGCTCGGAAAGGAAACCTAGGAGTTACAGATTTTACTTAGTTGCAGAAAGAAAGAAATAAGAATGTATTTATTGTAATTATGTTAAAGAAAGAAATGTGTTATTTAGTTAAGTCCTCATTCATTAGGAATGAGAGACTAAATGGGGTATTTTACCCATTTGTAAAAGTTGACAACTTGTGTTCAAACCATTCATATAAGAAAAGCATTTTTATTTAAATTCTGAAATATATTATGCTACTGTTATTCTTATTTAATTCTATCTTAAACTGAAATTTGTTGTTATTTATCTCTGCGATTTATATAAAAAAAAAGGATGCAGAAAAAAAAATGAAAATGTTTTAAGTATTTTCCTACAAATATTTAAATGTTGTTGTTTACTGTCATTTTATTTTACTTAGAACAAAAAAACAAGCTAAAGTAGAACCATGTAAATTTACTTTTCCTATGGATATCTAACTAAAGTTAAAAGTGCTCCTAAAATCATATTTACTACTGTCATTTTTATTCATGTTTATTCATTGCAGAAAATTAGTCTATAAACAAAATAGAAATAATAAATAAACCTATTTAAAGTTTTTTTAAGCTTGCTGCTATCATTATTGTCATAAAATGTATTGTTGTTTTAAAAAAGAAAATATTTGTAGATTTAGTCTTAGACAATAAGGGTATAAGTTAACCTATTCATGTTAAATAAATCCTTTCAAAAAAAAAATATAACCATATCTATCTAAGGGTTGCCTGTACATTTCCAACATTCCTGCATGTTAATGTCTAAATTTATTCTTTAGAGACAAAAAAAAAGAAATCCTGACCCTAAGAGATTGATATGCATATATATATATATATGTGTGTGTGTATGTGTGTATATGTATATGTATATGTATATGTATGTATATGTACATATACATATACATACATATACATATACATATACATATACATATACATATACATATACACACACACATACACACACACACACACACACACACACACACACACACACACAAATATATATATATCTTAAATATTGTAAACAAAAAAAAAAGAAGGGGCATTTTCCTTAGGGCCGAACCACTGTGTTTACACACAGTGGATGACGCGGGAGGTGCCGCCACTGTGTGTAGACACAATGGACGACGCGGGAGGTGCCGCCACTGTGTGTAGACACAGTGGACAGCCTAGGCCGTCATTGTGCTTACACACAGTGGATGACACTGACTGCCACTATGGGTGCACACAGTGGATGGTATGACCCACTACTATGTGTATGCACAGTGGCATCCAGGGGAGTGCCACACTATGCAATCAAACCTCCATTCGGCCTCTGCCCCACTTTGGCCGCCGCCTCATGGCCATCAAACCCACATTACACACACAACATACACATGCACACATTCAAAATAAAATAAAATATTATAAACCCTAACACCATTTCAAGTTAGGGTAAAAACAATAAAAAAAAAGAGAACGGAATACTTGTTGCAAGGAAATGCAACCCTAACCCAATTTCGGGTTAGGGTTAGCATTTAGAATAACAAAGTAAAATAAAAATGCAACCCTAGCCCATATTCGGGTTAGGGTTAAGTGAAAACCTATTTTATTTTATTTTATTAATTTTTATATAGTTCTCATATCGCATAATTGACATAATTTTATCAAATGTTTTTAATAAGGATATTTCATAGGTAATTTTTTTATTTAATTAAATAGGGACGTCAAGATAAAATTAATTTGGGGAAAATTTGTAAATGAGAAATACTAATTATTCTAAACAAATTTTTAGCCTATAAGGCCAATTTTGGCCAAATGATTTATTAGTCGAAAGTTGAAGGTTTGGGGGAGATTAAAATTGGCTATAGTATAATTTAGATTTATTTGGTAAATAACAGTATTAAATTGGTAACCTTATTGGTTAAATTTAAATAACGAATTTCCATGCACCCAATTAATTAAATTTTAAATTTAAGATAGCATATCCTTGTTCTTGGCCTGGGATGTCTTAAATACAATTGAGATATTTAAATACCCCTCGACTTTAATTAGCAGCAATTTATTTAACATAATTAAATTAACTAATTAAATTTGCGACAACCCTCTTGGGAATAATTAATCTTTATTAATTAATGTCGCTTAATTGAGTTAGTCAATTAATCCAAATTTAGAAAACAATTCTAATTACATCCTAGTTATGACAAAACATATTTGATTCCACTTTAAATGTAGATTATTTTGTGAGTTTATGTTGTCCAAAAACAAAAAAATAAAAATAAAAATAAAAATAAAAATTGTTGATGTGTTTTTGCCCAAAAAGTTTGGGCATGAGGCATGACACTCTGAAACCATATACTCTAAAAATAGTAGAGACTAGGTACAGGTAAATGTCACCCCAGTTATGTAAGTAGCAAAATCAAAAGTCACAGCCAGGGAAGGGTTTAGAATTTGTGCCATCATAAGCATATAATGAGTAGGCATGGTTGTCACTGCATCCTCTCCAAGAATCTGATATAAAGACCAGTACATTCCCTTTTCTCTTAGGGTAACGAAGTTTACGGAGAAGAGCTCCATTGTGCTTGGACCTACCACTGTCAATCCTCCTATCTTTGCAAATAATTCTTTTAATGGACCACTTCCGAGATGATCCCTTTGTGTTTCATAGACTTGGGCAAGCATTTCAATATTTATAGACTCCAAATAGGTTGAGACCTCACCGAGTCTAAATTCCTTTCTGAATTCATCATCCTTGATTTCAATCATTTTTCCTCTATTTACACTCCTTATAACCTTGGTGATAGGATCATAATTGTTTCCAATTTGAGCCAGCAGGTCAACATCCATAAAAACCCCAGGCATTATAAGTTTTACTACATACAGCTCCCACATACTGTTGCTTGGAGTGGAGGAATTTCTCTGACTGAAGGCAACCTTAAAAAGTCCTAAACCTGGCATGCCTATCTAGGCATCCCTTAGCCAATACCCTTTGTCATATAGACCGTTGCTAACTCTCAAGCAAGGAGATTTTGGGCACAAGCTCCCTTTCTTTTACTGTATTGTTAGTTGATAAAGTTAATTGCTCCAGGAAGTCATCACATATGGCTCTTTCCTGGTAATCCACCTTTCCTGTGAATTCTCTCTGTGGTGCCATTTCAATAACTATCCTCTTTTGGAATAAAAATTCAACAGACTTTCCATAAATTGAGAAATTTAGCAACACAAAGCAATTGACAATCATAGAGAATAATTACAAGAAACTTACTTGTTTAGTTGAAAAATTCAGCCCAATGCTCTGGTTCTTCTGCAAGAATTGTGAATGCACATAGAAAGCTTTGGCTCATGAAAGATTTATTGCAGTACCTAAGGACTTGACTAGAGCTAATTAAGCGACATGCTTCAACAATCAAATGTTCATAAATTCAAAAAATGGTGCAATGGACAACAAAATTCTATTAAACTATTTTCTCTTTGGTTGCTGATCCGTGAAGGGTAAACATCATGCACCTCCGCATAGCGGATCAATGACCGTCGTTGGCTCATGCACAAATTACATCCCTTTTACCTTACCTGGGCCATTAGCTTTCAAAATGGGCCCCACCACTTAGTCACTGATCTGCAAAGCGTAAACTTCAGACACCTTCGCATAGCAGATCAATGACCATCGTCAGATCAAAAACTAGTTGGTCGACCTTTATAGTCACTGTAAATACCTTCCTTTTAAAACCCATCCTTAGTCACTACCATTGGCAGTTTGTTGCTAATTCACAAGCTTTAAGATTCACGCAACTTCCTGTTGCAATATAGCAATGACCACTGATGGGCCCTAAACATGCTTGGTCTTTAATTTCCCACCGTGACCGTTCATCATTATAATTTTATCTTAACCGTGGCCACCAACAGTTTGTCGCTAGTTTGCAAGCTTAACAAACGAGCTATTTCCCTCTACAGTATAACGACAACCATTGATTTGCATCAAACTTGCCCGGCCTTTAAACACCTTAACTATCAAAGTGGGCCCTTCATGTTACTCCACTTGCCTGCAAACTTCCACCAAATGTATCCACATGTCAGTCACTTATTGGTTCAAGAGTGTAGCGGTTCCCATCTTATGACCACCACGTGCACCTTTTGATGACTAGATCATTTCTTTCTCCTCATGCAGACCTCCCATCCTTGCCATTTGGTCTGCCACATAGCCTATTCCGTCATTGCTACCTTGGTGGGACCTGCCAGCTCATTGCCACTCGGATTGCCAGCTCATCAGTCGCTACTCCGTGAAGGGTAAAATTCAAACACCTTTGCATTGTGGAGTAGTGACAATCCTTGATGATCATCAAAACTATCGGTACTTTAACGTCGTAGAGCCATTCTCAAAAAAAGGTAGGTCCCACCATTTAGTCGCTACTCTGCGAAGGGTAAACATCGGGCACCTACGCTTTGTAGAGTGGTGACAATTGCTGATCTTCTTGGAATTTGTCAGCTCTTTAACACCCGTAACCTTCAAAGAAGCATGTCCCACCATTTAGTCGCTACTCTGTGAAAGGTAAACATCAAGCACCTTCGCTTTGTGGAGTGGCGACAACTGCTGACCTTTTTGGAACTTGCACGATCATTACATAACCCGACGGGGAAATACAAACTTAGGAAAAAGGTGAAAAATTAAAGAAATATTAAACCCGCCTAAAGCCAGACTAAAAAAGGGGTCCCTTTCTAATGACAGACTAACACTTCCACTTAAGTGAAAAAAGTAACAAGGAAACATAAGGGAATACCTTCACATACGCAGAATTTCAAAGTGCTGAACCCTAAACCCTTAGAAAAATAACCGTAAGGAACCAACAAGAAATTGAAAACCTAACAAATCAATGGATCGAGAGGAAAAAACTCCTAATATAAAAATAGTAACAACAGTGGCTCTGATTGGGGATGGTTGGATGTGAGACCAACACAAGAACATAGAAAAACTCTGGAGAATAGACCAAGAACAAGCCCAAAAGAAATAATAGAAGAAAACCTAATTATGTACAACCTACAACCTGCTACGCATGGACAAGAACAAAAAACTAAGAGAAGTAATTCTTTAGGAATTGTCCATGCACTGGAAATTCCTGTATTTCACCATTCATCCTTTTCAAATAGTATGAATCCTTTCCATTAATATCACAGACAATAAATGGGCCTATCCATACTAATTCAAACTTCTTTTCTTACCCTTATCTTGTCCTCTTGCATTCCATTGAAGAACCATGTCACCAATTTGAAATTTCCTTAATGTGGTTCTCTTGTCAAAAAGATACTTGGACTATAATTGGAGCTTCAAGTTTCTTTTATGAGCCATGGTTTTGGTTGATTCCATTTCCACCATCTGAACCATTTTGTCCTCCATGGGTTCTAACAATTCCAATTCCTCAGCTTGTAGGAAATTGTATACAGGGATAAGATTATTATCTGGTACTCTCATCTATGTTCCATAAAATAGTTCAAATGGTGACATCCCAATTGCTTTCTTCACAGTAATCCTATCTGCCCATAGGGCCAACTTGAGTTTCTGATCCCAAGACCTTTTATTCTTTTCAAGAATTTTCTTGATAATATTTAAAAGGCTTTTATTGTTGGATTCTGCTTGGCCATTACCTTGTGGATGGTATGGCGAAGAATATGATATGATAATTCCATGGCTAGCATAGAATTCAGTGAATTCCTCTGACCTAAAGCTCATAGAATTGTCCATTATTAGTTTTACAGGCACACCAAACCAAGCTATCACATTATCCATCAGAAACTCGATGACAACTTTGTTGGCAAATGCACACTCTAATGAGAAATTGTAGGTGATTGGAGGTTTTGTCATTGATGGCAACCTTGCAATCATATGATACCAGCAATGAAAAAATATCGGCACCGACAATGACAAACTCTACACCAGCACATAAAACACCAACATCCTGACCGACAGGAATTTTGTTTAAAATATATTTTGTAATTAATTGTAAAATTATTGTAAGCCAACATGGCGGGTTGTAATATGACTCATATATGTATGAGATCATTGTAGATCATTTTGTAATAAGGATATAGGCAAAATTATGCAGACCTAATATGCCAATCATTGGTTAAGGGTTTATGTTATAGTAGAGCTTAAACTGGTACCAAATCTAGCATAGCAGATGCTAATCTAAAGTAGTACAAGACATTGGATTAGTATAATCCATGTTTGTAAGTCAGTGTGACTTCTTTTGTAATTGAGCAGTGAGCTCTAGGCACTTGGCCTTCCTGCATGTGTAGGCCCCTATTGTAAGAGTAATATTCCCTTATTGGCCAGTAAGAGAATATTTTGGGTCACAAATCCCACCGAGGTTTTTTCCACACCAGGTTTCCTCGTTAAAATACTATGTTATGGTGTGCTTCTCATGTGGTTGTTGTTATTCTTGTTTACTGCATTATTTCTGGTTTACCGATACACAGTTTTAATATGCTTTTCATGTTTTAAGTCAAGTAAATTTATTAACCAGTTAGATGTTGATTCACCCCCCCTCTCAGTATCTCTATGAATCCTAACAATTGGTATCAGAGCCTAGACCTCTATTTTCAGAAGCCTAACAGCTTGAGGAAGATCTTGTCACCGGTAGAGATGGAAAACTTGAGAAATCAATTGGAAACAACTGTTGCAGAATATGATGCAAAAAAGGTGAATAATATCAAACTTGAAGATGATCTAAAGGTTGCTCAGGATATTATTAAAGCACTTCAAGAGAACTTTACTATTGCAAGGAACAAGAGAATAGAACTTTGTGAAAAGACGTAGAATGAGGAAAATGAAAAGGAAGCTCTTAATGATCTGGTAAACAAGCTAAGACAAGAAATCGATACAACAAAGAATGAGATGCGGGATATGACTATGAGATTTTGTAAAGAAATTGAAGACAGAAAGAATAATGAAGAAGACTTGGTCATAAGACTAAATGATGCTAGAAATGAAAACACAAGACTTAGTCATGAAAATGATATGTTGATAACAGATCTCATGCACACACAAAATGACAGAACTGAGCTCATGAGATAGAAAGGAATCTTGGAGAATGAACTGACTATTGTAAATCAACACAAGGAGAAATTCAAGAAAAGTTTAGAAGAACTTAGTGACATGCTGAAGAATCAGAAACCTAATGGTGATACAAATGGCCTTGGCTTTGAAGTTGGTGGAAGCTCCGGTACTGCAAACAATCATGATCACAACAAACCGGTAAGACAACCTATTGCTTACAAATTTAATGGCAAATTCTTTAACTGTAACAAGTATGGTCATAAAGAAAATCAGTGTAGATCTAAAAATCATCAGAACACTAATACACCCACTGGTCAATGTTCTAAATACAACAAAGTTGGTCATAATTCAGAAAACTGTAGAATGAAAGTAAGATGTTATGTTTGTGGAAGATTTGGACACTTATCTAATTAATGCAGAACACATAGTGGCATAGGATATGGGAGAGCTATTCAGAAGAACAATGTGACTTGTTATGCTTGTAACAAAATTGGACATATTGCTAAATTTTTTAGAAGTAAGGCATCACCGGAAAATAACAAATGTCCTAGTTTGAAAGGTAAAGAAAAGGTTGAAGAGGTAAAGCAAGAATTCTCAAAAAAATGAATCAAAAAGTCAAATCAGAATGTTGATGGGAATACTCCTCCACCGACAGAACAGAGTAACACTCCACCAGCAGGAGACTCTTCATATAACTGAAGCAAATTCTTTTAGGGGTTTAGCAGCAAAATGAAAAACATGCTATTATTCCCTCGGTTGAAATTATATACCGGTAGATGAGTTAAGTTGTGACTTAACTGACAAGCATTAAATGTGGTAGTTGGCAAAAATAACATTATAAAGCAAGTGTTTTGGCTCATTTCTCATTCACCAAACATTCAAATCTTCGAGAGCGCAAAAATTACTGAGCGAAAGTATTCCAAGCGAAGAAGTGAAGCAATCTATCAAATCTTTCATCCCTAAGGTAGATTAAGGTATTTATAGCTATGACATCTTCATCAACTCTTGAATTTATTGCAAACCCTACTGTTGTTGAGGTTGTTAAGCAACCTAGACCCATTTTCCAGCTAGTTCCCAAAATTGCCAATAAAGATGATAGCATAGGTGCATACTCTCAAATCCCTAAATGAGTAGTATATGTTGAAGACCCTAGGATGTACATACATTGTCATATTGATGAACTAGGTGATGATGAAATTAAAAATATGTATGACTGTAATCTGTGATGAATCTGGAAATGTCAAACCTAAACATAAGATAGTAGAAACCTTAGGTTTCACTGAAATTCTTAGTATCCCGGATTTCCCCAAGGATATCATTAGGATTGTGTTAATCAGAGTACATGGTGAATTTTTCTGGTTAGACTCTATTCATAAAATCACAAAAGAAGCAGTAAAAGCTATAATAGGGTTACCCTCCATCAGTAACAGACTAGACAAAACAAAGAAGGTCTCAAATGACACAGTGACAAACCTTACTGGTGCAACATTTGACAAGAGATCTCTAAGGGTAAATGATGTGAAGGATATAAATATCAGATTTATTAGTATGATCTTAGGTTATAAAGCTACACATGCAAATAGGTTAAACTTAGTTTCTATCCTATGTATCAAGAGTACCTATGATATGGTCAATGATAATGCAAGGATAGACATATGCAAATGTCTTAAAGATGAACTAATAGACAATTTGGGAAAGATCAAAAGAGATAAGAAAGGGACATTCAGATTTGGATACTTACTTGTTTGCTTGATGTTGTACATAACCAAACAAGTACTCAATATTGATGTTAGAGATTTTGGATTTGATATACCGGTAAGAAAACAACTATTAGATCTATTGAACAATATGGGAGAGAACAGGGAGAAAAACATAAATGAGCATTTTCAAGCACTAAAGGCTCGAATGAAAACTAGAGTAAGGCTATCACAAGCTATTATGGATAAGTATCAAAAGGAAATCTATTTTGTGATCAAGAAAGATGAAATTTGGATGGAGGCAGTTATCCCTAGAACTATTTGGATAACTGAAATGGGCTATGAAATAGATGATAACATCATAAAAACTTATGCAAAAGCCCTCCTTGAAGCTCCAAAGGAACTAGAAGAGAAAGTATTTGGTAGTGCAGAAACAATTGAAAGCACTATACAATCAAGGAAAATAGTTACGAAGGTTGAAGCAACTATAAGAAAATAAACCCAACAGGCAAAGGCAATCAAGGAAGATGTACTTAAACAAACTGGTATAACTGAAAGTGAGTTGGGAGCACTTCAACTAGAAACTCATCTTTCACCGGTTGGAACTTCTTCTGAAAGTGACATACCTATTGTATTTAAAGGGGTTGAAAGGAAAAAAAAACCCTCACCGATACCTTCTCCTACACCAAAAAGGACAAGATAGAAGCAACAGGCAGTAAGGCCTCCGACAAAGAAGATGACACCTAAGAAGAAGGTGAAACAAACTATTGCTCCTATTGACAAACTTCTTAGAAAAATAATAGAGGATGGTAAGCTGAAGAACATCAATAAAAAATACAACACACTATCAGCTAATGATAAGGAAAGCATAGAAAACAGTGTAATTTTGCACTTAGATATATACAAGAAATTCTTAATGGAAGTTGTTGATGAAATTCCAAATTACTTGTATAGAAGATTAGAAGCTAGAAGATTATCTATTGTTGAACTAGACAAAAAGATTAAAATTGAAAAATTACAGGCAGTACATCCAGTTAACTCACCTGATGAAATAGACAAATTAATCAGTGAGGCTAACCAGACAATGTTTTCTACTGCTCACCGACATGTAGCATTAATGGCAGGCAGAATAAAGGAAGTTTCTGAGGAAACTGCTGATGGATGGGATATTTTCTTTGTGGAGAAAGAAAAAGAGGAAGAATTACTCAGACCTAAAACTATCAAAGTATATCAAAAGGACAGAGATAAGGGTAAAGGTAAGGTAGGTAGACCACCAAGTTTAAGAATAACTGACAATATGCCCCCACCTCCTTTAGATACTCCACCTATAGATATCACTAAAAAATCAACTAGCCACTGAGAGTATGGAGACTTTGGTAGAAGATATAAACCCTGAATTAGAAATTTTGTATACAGTAAATGTAGACACTTAGGAAGTTAATATCATGGTTGATAGAGAGACCACTGAGGATAGGGAGAAAGATGTGACTACTAAGTCACCGACTGCAAAGGTTGAGTTAAACAAAGAAAAACCTAAACAAGCAAAGCAACCGGTAGGGGATACCACTGAGAAACCGGTAGGTACAACAGATAAACCATCTGAAGAACTAGCTAAGGAAAGTTCAGAGGCACAAACTAAGAAACTAACAACTGAAAACTCAGAGAAACCGTCTGAGACACAATTGGAGAAACCGAAACCAATATAGGTTGAAGCATAGGTATAGACAGAGACAGTGCCACCAACACAAACTAAAAAGCCTAAATCTTTGTTTGTGGAAATGCAAACACAGACAAACCTACCAGAGGTCTAACAAAGAAAGGAAATAACTACAACCGGTAGCATGGCTATTGTAAAAACTGTTAGACAAACATTTGGTATAGCTATGATAGAATTTAGACCTACTAATGTAATTGAAGTCTTATTAGATTCAATAAAGAAAATCATCGAATGCAATGCACAAGCCTATATGGCTATTCATGATACCATACCAATTCTTACATTGATAGCACCAAAGTGCAGTGTTGAGAATAAAGATTCTTTAGGTCAACTAGACACATTGTCTAAGTTCATCACCGACAACCTATTGACTATTGATAAAATAAATGAGGATACATTTAAAAAAAGACTAATAAAAGAAAAAGAGAAATTCTATGAGGATATTGTAAAGAAAAACAAGGAAGAAATGGATACCCTTTTATCGGAACTTGGAGAAATAATCTATGACTTTGAGAAACTGTACAGGGATACTTGCAAAACAAATGTCTTAATAGAGGATCTTGACAAGGAGATCAACAAAGCTCAAGAGAAGATAAATAATATTGCTAATAATTTGATTGGAAAATCAGATTCATTTTGGAATTAGAAAAGAAAATTGTAGAATAGGAAGAGAAAATCAAGAAATTGGAGAACGACAAACAAGGAATAAAGGACAAGGCAAAGGACTTAAAATGCAGACTTAGTACAAGACTAGAATATCTTATTTCTTTGAGAAAAGAAATATCTGAGGCTCTAGTTTGTGGACTAAAGACACCAGAAGAGAAAATGCACATACTCACGGATACTATGCAAAGAACACAAGAGGCAATAAAATATAGCAAAACATTCAACAATAGCATAAATTTAGTTTTGACAGATATCTTTTAGATTGTAACCCACCGGTTACAAGAACCCAGGCAGGACTCCACTAACAATGAATGACAACCTTTGTCATTGATGTCAAAGGGGGAGTAGTGGGATGAGAAAAATGATCATAAGAAAGGACATCATTTTCTCAGGGGGAGCATACATTTTTTTAGGATATTATTTTGGACACTTTTTGATTTTTCTCATGAGTGTTGCCATCAATGCCAAAGGGGGAGATTGCTGGAAAATGCACACTCCAATGAGAAATTATAGGTGATTGAAGGTTTTGTCATTGATGGCAACCTTGCAATCATATGATATCAACAATGACAAAATACCAACACCAACAACGATAAACTCTACACCGACATCCTGGCCGACAGGAATTTTGTTTAAAATATATTTTGAAATTAATTGTAAAATCATTTTAAGCTGACATGGCGGGTTGTAATATGACTCATATATGTATAAGATCATTGTATATCCTTTTGTAATAAGGATATATGTGAAATTATACAGACCTAATATGTGAATCATTGGTTAAGGGTTTATGTTGTAGCAGAGCTTAAACCGGTACTGAATCTAGCATAGCAGATGCTAATCTAAAGTAGTACAAGACATTGGATTAGTATAATCCATTTTTTTAAGTCAGTGTGACTTCTTTTGTAATTGAGTAGTGAGCTCTAGGCACTTGGCCTTCCTGCATGTGCAGACCCCTATTGTAAGAGTAATATTCCCTTATTGGCTAGTAAGCGAATATTGTAGTTCACAAAGCCCACCGAGGTTTTTCCCACACTGGGTTTCCTCATTAAAATACTATGTTATGGTGTTCTTCTCATGTGGTTGTTGTTATTCTTGTTTACTGCATTATTTCTGGTGTACCAGTACACAGTTTTAATGTGCTTTTCATGTTTTAAATCAAGTAAATTTATTAACTGGTTAGATACTGATTCACCTCCCCCCCCCTCTTAGTATCTCTGGGAATCCTAACAAACTTTACTAGTTTCCCTTCTAGTTGGTATTGCCTCAATCCATTTAGTGAAATAATTAGTGGCCACCATAATCCATCTATACCCCATTGGACAAAAGGGGCTTCCACTGTAACTGAGTTAAGGGGCAAAGCTCCTTCATACTTCAACTTGGAAGAATTTTTTTGGCATGGATCACACTTTTGAACCTGCTTATGGGCATTCTTAAATAACTTAGGCCAATAGTACCCAACCCTGACTATCTTACCGACTGTGGTCTTGGCCGAATAATGACCTCCACATACTCCATTGTGCATTTCAGTTAGCATCCTTCGATCTTGGGAATTATCTAAACACATCAGCAATGCCCCATCTCTGTTTCTCTAATATAAATCCCCTTGAATGAGGACATATTTTTGAGACTTCAGTTTCAATGTCCTTCTCTGATTTTTGGTTATTCCCTCTGGGCATGTTGCATCTCTCAAAAGATGCACTACCTCTGAGTACCAAGGCTGTGCCTCAATACTTGTAAGTAAGATTTCCTTAATTTCAACATTGTTAACATCAACATCAATCAGATTTGACTCAACCAACAATTTGGCAAGGCCTAGTCCTCTCACTAGTTTGGTGATCTTAATCTCCAAGTCAAACTCTTGTATTTTGGTTATCCACCTGCATCTTTTACCCATGACCTCAGACTGAGATAAAATGTCTTTAACAACCGCATGGGGGACATAAGAAACTATTTATGCATTTACAAAATATTGCCTAAAGGCTTTCACAACCTTGACTAGGGCATATGCTTTCTTTTCCATGACCTCATATTTCAACTCAACAACTTGTAATGATTTACTATAAAAAGCAATTGGATGATCATATCCCTCATTATCTTTTTGAAGAAGAACCGTTGCTACTGTATGATAAGAAGAAAAATAAAATAGTGAGAAAGGCTTACTATAATTAGGGGATTTCAAAACAGGTGCCTCCTAAATAGCCTTTTTAACCTTATCAAAAGCTTGCATTGCCTCTTCATTCCAAGCAAACTTTGCATCCTTCTTTAGTAACTTGACAATAGGTTTCACAATTTCAGCAAAGTTAGCAATAAATCTTCTAACAAAAATTACCTTGCCCAAAAAGGATTGAATTCCTTTGACATTCTTTGGCTTAGGTACATTATTTATAGCCTCAATCCTTTCAGGGTCTATTCTAACTCCTTTGGAGACAATATGCCCAAGTAATTTTCCTTCAGTGATTGCAAAATGGCATTTTTGGGGGTTTAATGACACACCAAACTCCAAAGTCTTATAAAAAACCTTTTCCAGATGACCACAATGATCATCTACTTTCTTATAGAAGCACGTTAAATCATCCTGGTAAACTACCATTATGATGTTAATAAACTCTTTAAAAGCCACATCCATCACTCTCTAAAAGGTAGCTCTAACATTCTTTTGGCCAAATGGCATTCTCACATAAACATATGTTCCCCACGGGGTGGTAAAGGAAGTATTAAACTATTCAGACTCTTTCACTAATACTTGATTGTATCTTGAAAACCCATCCATCATGGACAAAAAATCACACCTAGTTACTCTTTGTAACATAGCCTCCATATTTGGAGAAGAATAGTTATCTTTCAAAGAAGCAACATTCAAATTTTTGAAATCAACACAAAGCCTTATGTCCCCATTCTTCTCTCTGGCTGAGACCAAGTTAGACACCCATGATGAATGTCTTATAGGTTTAATAATTCCCCCTTCCCTCGACTTGGTTAACTCTTGTTGCATCTTGGTCTCCAAAAGGGGGTTGATAGGTCTTTGCTTCTGTCGAAAAGGCTTAGCATCTGGATGTAGAGGAATTTCATGTTGAGATATATCTTGTCTGTACACCTTCAGGTCCTCATAAGACCAGGCAAAAACATGCTTATACTTTCTCAATAATTTAATGAGGTTGGCTTTAATGTGAGGAGACAAGTTCTTCCCAATATATACCAACTTAGGGGATGATTATGTCCCCAAGTTCACTTCTTCCAACTCCTCTAATCTGGTGGTTGACTTTTGATGCAAATGACTATCATTATAACTAAAAAACCCTTCCAACTCAACCAGTCCTTTAGGTATTTCATTGGTTTCTAGCTGAACTATGTCATTCCCAAATACAGTCTCTCAGTCATCTACCACCTCTACCAATGCATTATAGTTGATCTTCTGTCCATCATACTCATCAATGCATTGTACAAATCTTATTATGTCATCATCATCTTCAAATACCTGCTAGTTATACACATTATCTAGAATAGTAGGTTTGGCTTTAATCTCAACTGTAGACATACCGGTGAGTGTTACATCATCATTCCTCAATGCAACATTAGCTAAGAAGTCTGCCATGATATTTCTAGATCTTATGACCCAATCAATAAAAAATGCATTAAAATACTCAATTACATCCCACACAGCATGTTTGTACCTTTTCAAACGGTCATTTTTTGATGCATATCTTGACCTTTTCTGACAAACTATGAGTTTTGAATCCCCAAATACTTTTAACAACTAAATGCCATGTTTCTTAACAATTTCAAGCCCCAATAATAAGGCCTCATATTCAGCTGTGTTGTTTGTACATTTGAAAGCCAATAGAAAAGAATACTTGAAAGTTATACCTGATGGAAACACAAAAAGCACTCTTGCTCCAGACCCTTCTTTCAAGCAAGCTCCATCAAAATACATGTGCCACAAACCTTCTTGTTGAAATTCCAATTCATTGACAATGGGATCAGTATTTTTCAATTGAGGTTGAATTGGTTGTACTTTGAAATTGTCAAGGTCCACATCAATCATACAATTCATCATATCAAGGTCTATCTTCTCAATTACCCTAGGAGCACGTAGTTCTCTATATAACTTAACATGGCTTCCATTTACTGGGATTGTTGCATTTGAAAGATCTAATTGCATGTTTCCTCCAAGTGTTGCAACCCATTGTCTGGATAACAACATGCCATAATGGGGTTTTGTGTCAGTTACTATGACATCCATCTTATAAGTTGCTTCAGGAAATGCGGCTATCTTCACCTCCACATCCTTCATTGTACCTACCATAGGTACTTCTCTATTGTCCATAGCATAATATTTCCCATATACAGTACTCACAGATAAACCCAATTCTTTCATGACACCATATGGCATCACATTTGCAGCAACACCAGAGTCTATCATACAATTTTTGATTAGCCTATTATTGACTAACAAGGTCACATAAAACAGATCCACCTGGGAAGGTTCTTGAGTAATTGTTGTTCCGGCATATATTTTTGGAGTTTGTGGCTCCTGATCCTTTTTATCCTTCTCGGTATCTACAGGTGAAGATGCATTATTATCTAATATATTAGAAAATAAAGAAAGAGCAGCTTCTATGTGCTCTTTTATTTTCAATAGTTCTACCAATGGCACTGTAACTTTCATTTGGGTTAAAGCCTAAGTCATATCAAATGTGGAGTTAACAACTGACTTGGTATGTGTTTTAACCTTTTCTATTTTTGGTTGGCTGGCCTTTATAGCTGCAACAGTCCCTTGCAAAGTGCCAGTAGTATTGTTATCTGCATCCTTTGCCATATTTTTGGATATGTCTTCTTCTACAGGGTCATCTTTGGGTGAAGCATTATTGCCTGCCATCTTTTTCTGAGACACTTCTTTCATGAACATAGAAGCAGGCTCCCCATAATCTCCACCCCTTTTGTTGCTTGTCAAATTTTACTTATGTTTGGCTTTGGTTATAGCAACTTTAGTGAGATTTTTTACCTCTTCTTCACTGGGCCTTTTGAGATGAACTTCTTCATCCTTGATTGTCACCACATTCAAAGTGGGGTGCCAATCAATTGTTAGCTGACCTTGATAACCCTCATTGTCACTCAATACATCATACCCGCTTCACTTTTTGAGGACTCATCATCACTTTTGATAATGGTTTCAAACATATTGACAACAGGCCTATCCTCATTCTAATATCTCAACTCACCATCACCTTTCATAGATTCATTTAACACTTGGGCCACAACACTGTGATAAGGAGAATGTGGCCCATCACAAGCTGTACACCAGGGAGTATATTCCATCTTATGCATATTCCCACCTTTCAAGGGGTCGGGTGTATCTTGGTTATGTGTGTTCTTGGGCTTATCTTAGAAAGGTTTACCATCCATCCAAGTGGTATTGTATGGCATATCATGTATTCTAGGAGGCCTATCTTGCCAAGTGTAATGAGGTTTATCATTTTTATTCACTTTGGCAGTAATATCTTTCATGGAAATCACAAGCTTTTCAATCTTATCCTCTTCCTTAGGAGCTTTATTTTGTTGAGGCTTTGGCTCTTGCCACAGTCTACCATCTGTTGTTCTCAAAATCTGATTCCCCTTCACTGCCCTTAATAATACAATCTAAAATAGGTGCCGAGAAGACATCAAGGATAAAGGGATTTTAGAGACAACATATGACAAGGTTTGGTTAGACCTTCTACACTTCGGGCTCTTCCTTGAGCCCAGGTGGGTATACCCTTTGTGAATTAACTTCACACTCTTAAGTAACAAACCCACAGCAAATCAGTCCAGAAAACCAGTGAGTTTATTCACCTTGAAAACAACTGAAAACAAAGAATGAAACAATACTCAACTTCAGCATATTTGATCAACAAAGCATGCAATAAACAGCTTCGATTAGTACCAGTGCTTTATCCAAGGCTACAGAGTCACTCAAACTCAAATAAAACTCCTGAAACAAAATATCTCCATACTTCCCATCAACTTGGTTTCCATTAATCCTTGCGAATGCCTAACACCAACAAGAATTCAATCACTTCAAACTAAACTATGGTCCTCAAAATTCAAAGTTTCTCCCAAAGTATTTACTGGTAAGAATGATCATGCATATTTAATTTCCCTCCTAAAGAGAAAAGCTAAAAACACCTATACTGAGATTGCCTTACAATTTCAATCAAATAGAAAATCCTGGATTATTCAGAATGAAAACAGTAAATAAACTTAAGGACAAGTTTGAAGATGACACAAAGCTTCACTCAAAACTGATGGTTTGTATATTGATATTCATTTGAAAAGATTTTACAAAAGTCTGATTCTCCATTAAACTTTGGAAAAGCTCAGATAATTTTTCTGCAGCGTTTTCTTACAAAATTTTTGTGATCCCTCTCTCTCTAGTCCTGGTATCCATTTATAACAATATGGATGCACAAAGCTTCGGACTTCTCGAGGAAAGTTTGTTACAATTTATTTCAAAAATTGAAGAGGTTATGATTTTTTTGCATGAATCAGTTATGCGCTCTTCTCAGATTCCCCAGCAGTCTGTTCAACGGGTTGTTCAGTTGTAACTTCTTCTAGCTCTTCAGGGACGCCCTCCAACTGCTCTGGATCTCGAGTGGAATATTTAACTCCCCACTCACTATATGTCTCCTCTGTCGGCCATACAAAACTAATCACATCATTCTTAACTTTAGTCAACCTTTTCCAAGAATTCCTCAGTTTGTTGACTTCTGAGTTAAGAAAACTATAGTGTGATTTAATTCTTTCTATTTCCTGTATGGTTGTAACAAAGAATGAGGTATCATCCAGATCAATGATTCCCTTGACCCTTGCTGACAATTTGGCATCCATCTCATTGAGCCATATCTGCTTATCTTTTAGCTGATCTGGATTGGCAAAAATTCCTGGGAGCAACTCACAAACTTGATCAGTGTATTCCTTTTAAAGCAATTTAACCCTTCTTTCCACATTGTCCACCTCTGTTGCCAATTGCAATAAACTCTTAGTGATATCAGAAGTGGATTTGATAATAGGGTTAGATCTTGCTTCATCACAGGAAACACACATGAACTCTAAGTCTTGCTCCCTAGGCCTCCATCTGTCAGAAATGGGTGTCAAAATGGCCTTATCTCTTCTTAACTCAGTCCATATCTCCATGACCTTTCCTACACTATTGTGAAGGAGTGAGGCATTTATAGTGTCTGCAAAACTAGAGATTGTGGCTTTTATCTTCTCTTCATACTTTCCTGCATAATAAGCCTGAGTTTGCTTTAGAATCTCCAATTCTTGGGGAGTTATCTCAATCATTTGAGAGCTGGAAGGCGCAGGAGACGGTGGGAGCTCAATGATGGGGCTAGTAGGTGGAGGTCTTGCAGGAGAAGAGGTGATCATTAATGTTGAAGACTCACCTTGTTGGTGCTGTCCTGCTAGCTAGCTCTGCAATTTAGCAATAATGCTATCTCTGCCTCTTATCTCCTCCTTAGCACTATCATAAGCCTTCAAAACTGTTTCCAATTTAAACTGGAGGGCCTCCTTTTCTTTGGCTTCCTTTTCAGCCACTGCAACACTAAATTTGGCAGTCTCTAGCATAGTGCTAGCAGCCTCTACTACCCCTGTACTCTCTACTCTCTTGACCATCAATCCACCAATGTGACTTGTCCCTGAGGTATCTTTACCTTTCTTGTCCTCATTTCTTTTAAGGGACCACATGACCAGTGCAGCATTGTCCTTACTGAATGTAACCCCTTCCATGGGTTTGGTCTCTTTTCTCACTGCATCCAGCACCAGAGCATCAGCAATATTCCACTCTGGTAAAATGAGCACTCCAGCTTGTGCTACTAAATCCCTTCCCTGTTCAGGAGTGATGGTTTTGAATTCTTCCATCATCTCCTATTTTTTCTCTTCCTCTACTGAGGCTGGATCTTTATTAGGCTGCTCTGCCCTTTTTGCTTCACATCTAGCATTATATTTATCTATATGTTGCTTCCAGATAAATTGCATAAATGCTTCAGATGTGACAAAGCCATCATTAGCTAGAAAGGCACTAGTGGCCTTCTTTATCTCAGGATCCCACTCCTGGCCTTTGGATTTAGTTGAAGTGATGTCCATCTATGCTTCAGTGGGTTCTTCTGGCATCCCTTCTTCCACTTCATCATATGTATATGCAATCTCCCCCAAGCTACCCAACTAAGAGAGGTATTCAGTTGCTGCTTGCTCATCTCCTATGTGGACAGGGGATTGTGATGGGGAATACAGGGGTGTATCTGATTGCACTTCCTTTCCCACCCTCTGCTTCTTTGGGCGGTCCTAGATGTCAATGACATCTTGTACCTTCCTCTTTCCTTTGGATGAAGAGGGCTCCCCTGTTGTAGACACCAACACACTGTAACCTACTTTCTTATGCAGGGTGTAATCACCAGGAGGGATTTCTTTAATGGGAGCTGATTTTCCCAAAATCATTCTTTCTTTCTCAGGGTTATTCTTGATTACAACTTCCCTCTTCTCCTTTATTGTTTGCATTACATCCTCAAAGCAAATAATAAAAAATTTTATTTTCTCTTCCAATGGGAAGAAGCTAGACAATGGGTCATAGCTAGCATCAAATTGATGCACAAAATCCAGGGCCTTCCTATAAGCCACCCACTTTTCCTTCCTCAACTCCTATTCATCTAAATCAAATTCATTCCTGATGAGGTCTTCAGGAAAGTGGAATTGATGAGGCCTACCTCTGCAGGCTACTTTCTTCCGGAACACACCATTGTAAAAGTCCTCTGGATCAGCACATCTAGACACTGCAGTGGACAAATGGTAGGGTTTGAGGAAATCCTCAAAACATTTCCAGCCTCCCTTGGTGATTACAAATTGGTGGGCTACTGTAGCCGTAGGGAAAATAGTCCCTTTACCTCTGCTTGTTAACTCTGCCTCTTGCAGGTTACCAATTTGCCTGAGAATCTCAGCTATTCCCACTTTCAAGGGGACCTGGTATGGTAACAAAAATGGGGTGCCTCTAAAACCAAAAACTCTAAAAACTATAGAGACTGGATATAAGTACATATCACCCCAATTATGAACTATCTTGATATTCTCTATGAATTCTTTTGGTCTTAAGAACTCCAGAAGAACCTTGGGGACTCTTGGGTTGTCAGAGCAAAGGAGAGTCCTTATTTTGGATGCAAAATATTTATCAAATTTCAGAAAACTAGCATCCTCTCTGTCCCATGACAACACAGTACTCCATAGTTGTACCAGCATCTTCTCTCCCTCCTTTTCTCTTACCAGGTCCATACCACTGGCGAAATAATCACCACCTTTGAAGAGAAAGAGGTGCATCAAGAGTGAATACCACCCAAATGGCCTATCTACCTTTCCATTCTTTATCCCTATCAATCCTCCATGGATAGCATCGGCAATATAAGAAGCATAATCAAATGTAATAGCAAGGGAAGGATTCAAACTTTGAACAATCATTAGCAAGTAATGGTTTGGCATATTCGATTCAGCATCCTCTCCTAGAACTTGGCAAAGTGCCCAATACATCCCTTTTGCCCTCAAGGTAAACATACTTAATGAAAAAGGCTCTTGTGTGTTGGGCCCTACAACTGCTAACCCTCTACTTTCAGAAAAAGTTCTTTGAGAGGCCCGTTCCTAAGATGAGTCCTCTGTGCCCTGTACAACTGGGCTAATTTTGTGAAATTTATAGGTTCCAAGAAGCTTGTGAACTCACTGAGCCCAAATGCTGTTCTCAACTCTTCTGCATTAATCTCCACGAGGGCTTTTCCATTTACATCCCGAATGCACCTTGTAACTGAATCATAATTCAATGCCATTTGAGTTAACAAATCTGTATCCATGAACACCCCTGGGACTACCAACTTCCCAACATCTAATTCCCAAATGCTATTTTGAGGAGCAGGAGAATTCCTCGTCCCAAATCCGATTCTAAATAACCCCAACCCAGACAGTCCAACCTGTGGGTCTCTTAACCAATTACCCTTGTCATATAATCCTTCTCCAATCTTCAGACGAGGAGCCCTGGGTACTAACTCTTTGGCCTTAGATGCCTGGTTGGTTGACAGTGTCAATTGTTCTAAAAAGTCATCACACACACTCCTTTCAAAATAATCAATTTTACCAGAGAATTCCCTTTTAGGAGCCATTTGCAAAACAACCAGATGAATATCACTTCTTAAACACTTCTGTAATACGAGAATAATTCCACTTGTTACAACACACAAGAATAACTGCAAAATAAGAAAGAACCTGATGCTTGCTTCAAGGAAATCGCTCTGCAACTGGTTCACCTTCTCTGTATTTGCAAAAGATAACTCTGCGTTACTCTTCTGCAAAATCTTTTTAAAAGATCTCTATACTTGGTTGTTAGGAAATCAAATGCTTGTACTCTGGGCCTTAACTATAACATTGATTCCGCATGCTCCGACCGTCCCTTCAAAATCGAATTCTTACGAGAATTCATATTTTAACTCCAACGGGTCGCAGCCTTCCTGCAAGTGTCTCACTGTGAATTGCATTTTGACGGCTTTGTCTTTAGTCTGGGTCCCATCTTCCTATTGGTTATATAATACCATGCGGCATCTAATCATTAGCTTAGAAAATCCTTTTACATTCTGTTTTGATACTGGCCGAATGTATCCCTTTATACTGTGGCAGGCCCATGTTTTTCCCTTTTTTCCATGTCATCATCATGACACGTGGACGGCCCTTGTTAACTCTTGCTATTTCGCGGCCTTAAAAGGTGAGCACCTTACCCTTGCGAAATAGCGCGAGCCGTTAGATCATCTTTCAAGTTAATCACCTTTTAATCCTTCGAACAGGTCCTCAGGAATGGTGGGCCCGCTGAGTCGTCACTAACACCTGGCATCCAGTCACCTACCGTGCTGATTTGTCATTCTGTCATTTGCCAGAAGAAGAACCATGGGGCCCCTACCTTCGTCTCAACAGGTCTATTTCCTACATCATCATCAAGACACGTGGATGGCTAATATTAACCCCTTAAGAAGGCTCTCAGAGATGGTGGGCCCACGGACGCGCCATGGACACTTGGCACCTTGTCACTTTTGGAGCCGACCTGTCAATTTTTCATTCGTCAAGCAGGAACCGTAGGAACCCATAGTTTCCTTTTAGACCGCGTGTCATCAAGACACGTGGACGGTCCTGGTTAACTTTCGCTATTTCGCGGCCTTAAGAAGTGGGCATCTTACCCTTGCGAAATAGCGTGAGCTGTTAGATCATATCTCAACTTGCTTGGCATTTAAACCCTATTAGAAGCTCTCAGAGATGGTGGGCCCACGGACACGCCATGGACACCTGGCGCCTTGTCACCTTCGGAGCTGACCTGTCAATTTTTCATTTGCTCGGAGGAGCCACGGGGTCTCAGTGAATTGTAAGAGCTGTCCCTGCCAGGTCATCTCCACCTGTGAGCTAACTCATCTTTGGGGCCCACTGACATGTCATGGACACCTAGCGCCTTGACCTGCTGACTGTTGCGACCTGTGCCACGTGCTGCCTTCTAATTCGCCAGAAGAAAACCACAGAGGGGGGCCCTACCTTCTTCGACAGCCACACCCTTTACTTTCTCCGCATTGACACATGGACGGCTGATATTCATCCTCGCTATTTCGCAGCCTTAAAAGGCGAGCACTTAACCCTTGTGAAATAGCGCCGACCGTCGGATCTTTCCCCAAGTTGATCGGCATTTACTAGGCCCGGCACTTTAGAAGGAAATAATACAAGGCGAAAATTTTCAAATAATTAACACAACCGCCTAGGTAAATAGCAAGGGGGGACACTTCTTACGACCCCATGACCCATGACTTAAGTGGAATAAAGTAACGAAGGAATAGAAACCAGGGGATCTAATACAAAAGATAGAGTTTAAAACTTGGAAAACCCTTAAACCCTCTAGGTTTAGAACAAAGATAAAGCACTTTAGACCATACCCTATTCAAAAAATTTCAAAATACCATAGCCAATTATGGGGAAAGAACCCAATTTTAAAATAGTGATAACAGCGGCTCTGACTGGGGATGGTTGATTACGAGATCAACAAAAGAAAACTCAGAAATTCTGGAGAAACAGACCAAAACACAGACCAAAACCAGGAAAACAGGAAAGAAAACAAAATATATACAAACAAAGGACCTACCGTGCATGGATATTAAGAGAAATAATGCTTCAGGAATTGTCCATGCACTAGAAATTCCTGCATCTCATCATTCATATTCTTCAGAAAATATGAATCCTTACCATTCAAGTCACAAATTACAAAAGGGCCAATCCAGAGTGATTCAAACTTCTTATGCTTTCCTTTATCCTGCCCTTTTGCATTCCACTGAAGAACCATGTCGTTAATTTGAAACTTCCTTAACAATGTCCTTTTATCAAAAAGATATTTTGACTGTAACTGGAGCTTTTGATTTTTCTTATGAGCAGAAGTTCTAAGCTCTTCCACTTCTACAATTTGGATCATTCTGTTCTCCATTGGTTCAGATATTTCCATGTCCTCTTCCTGCAAAAACTTATACACTGGAAGAAGGTTATTTACCGGTAATCTGGCTTGGGTACCATAAACCAACTCAAAAGGTGACATTCCAATGGATTTTTTAACTGTTATTCTATCCGCCCACAGAGATAATTTCAACTTTTGATCCCAAGACCTTTTGTTTTCTTCTAGGATCTTCTTGATGATATTTAGAAAGCTTTTGTTGCTAGATTCTGCTTGTCCATTCCCCTGAGGGTGATAAGGCAATGAGTATGACATGAGTATACCATGACTATTAAAAAACCTACAAATTCTTCTGATCTAAAACACATAGCATTATCCATGACCAATTTTGCAGGTGTTCCAAATTTAGTCACAATATTATCCATCAGGAAATCAATGACAATCTTACTAGTAGCTCTTCTTGTGGGAATAGCTTCTATCCATTTGGTAAAATAATTTGTAGCCACTATAATCCATCCATGACCTCTTCCTGACTTTTCAACAATCTCTCCAATAAAATCAATACCCCATTGGACAAAAGGAGCTTCTACAGAGACTGGATTCAGGGGTAAAGCTCCTTCATACTTGAGCTTGGAAGAAAATCTCTGACACGAATCACATCTTCGAACATATGCATGAGTATCTTTAAACAAGGTAGGCCAATAATATCCATCCCGTATTATCTTACCAGCTGTAGTCTTAGCAGAGTAATGACCTCCACATACTCCATCATGCATTTCATTCAACATCTGTTTAGCTTGAAATTCATCCAAACACAGTAGTAACTCCCCATCTCTTTTTCTCCAAAAAAGATCACCCTGAATGAGGACATACTTTTGGGACTTGAGCTTCAAAGTTCTCTTCTGGTTGTGTGTCATTTCTTCTGGCAGCATATTACCTTTTAATACTTGGATTATCTCTGTGTACCATGGTTGTCTCTCAATACTAGTAACCAAAGTATCTTCAACCTCAACATTGTGTACTTCTACATTCATGAGATTTGACTCAGTCATGAGCTTAGCCAAACCTAACCCTCTCACCAATTTAGTAATCTTTATCTCCAAATTGAATTCTTGAATTCTATTGATCCACCTACATCTTTTCTCAATAACCTCAGACTGAGACAAAATATCTTTAACTGCGGCATGTGGAACATAAGCAGTGACATTTGCATTCACCAGATATGGCCTAAAGGCTTTAACAGCTTTAACCAAGGCATAATCTTGTTTCTCCATGGTTTCATATTTTAATTCTGCCGCTTGCAAAGATTTGCTATAGAAAGCTATGGGGTGTTCATATCCCTCGTTATCCTTTTGCAATAATACTGCAGCCACTGTGTGATATGAAGAAAACAGAGAAAAAGGCTTACCATAATCCGGGGACTTCAACACTGGTGCTTCCTGGATTGCTTTCTTAATCTCATTAAAAGCTCTTGAGGCTTCCTGATCCCAGTGAAACTTTGCGTCCTTCTTGAGCAACTTGACAATAGGCTTCACTATCTCAGCAAAGTTTGCAATGAATCTCTTGACAAAATTCACTTTGCCTAAAAAGGACTGGATTCCTTTCACATTCTTTGGTTCAGACACCCTATTTATTGCTTCAATTCTTTCAGGGTCTATTCTTACCCCTTCCTTGGAAACTATATGTCCCAATAACTTTCCTTCAGTGACACCAAAATGACATTTTTTGGGATTCAGTGATACACCGAATTCCAAGGCTTTATCAAACACCTTCTCTAAATGTCCACAGTGATCATCAGCTTTCTTTGAGAAACAAGTTAAATCATCTTGGTAAACCACCATAATAATATTAATGAATTCTTTAAAAGCCACATCCATAGCTCTCTGAAATGTAGCCCCTGCGTTTTTTAATCCAAATGGCATTCTCACATATACATAGGTTCCCCATGGAGTAGTAAAAGCTGTTTTAAACTGTTCAGACTCCTTTACAAGCACTTGATTGTATCCCGAGAAACCATCCATCATGGACAAAAGATCACAACCTGTCACTCTTTGTAGCATTGCTTCCATGTTTGGAGATGAATAATTATCTTTTAGGGAAGCAACATTCAGATTCCTAAAATCCACACACAATCTGATGTCTCCATTTTTCTTTCTTACTGGGACCAAATTAGAGACCCATGAAGAATGTCTGATTGGTTTGATAATCCCCCCTTCTCTCAATTTAGTCAACTCTTGTTGCATTTTTGTTTCTAACAAGGGGTTAATAGGTCTCTTTTTCTGTCTAAAAGGCTTAGCATCTAGAAGTAAGGGAACTTCATGCTGAAAAAGATCTTGTCTATACGCCTTTAGGTCTTCATAAGACCAAGCAAAAACATGTTTATACCTTTTCAGTAAACTGATTAGGTTAGTCCTAACATGAGGAGGTAGCTTCTTTCCAATATATACCAACTTGGGGGATGATTCTGTCCCCAAGTTGACCTCCTCTAATTCTTCTAACTTGGTGGTAGATTGCTGGTGTAAATGACTGTCATTATAACTAAACATACTTTCTAACTCCACCAACCCTTTAGGTATCTCATTGGTTTCCAACTGGACAATATCATTTCCAAACATTGTCTCTCTGTCATCCACCACTTCCACCAATGCATTACAATCAATTTTTTGTCCATCATAATCATCAACACATTGGATGAACCTAAGAATATCTTCATCATCAGTAAAAACTTGCCAATTATATACATTATCAGGAATAGCAGGCCTAGCTTTTATTTCCACAGTGGAGATACCAGTTAGTGTTGCATCATCATTTTTTAAAGCAACATTAGCTAGGAAATCTGCCATAATATTTTTTGCTCGATCTATCCAATTGATAGAAAAGGCATCAAAATATTCAATAATATCCCAAACAGCATGCTTATATTGCTTCAATTTATCATTCTTAGATGCATATTTAGATCTTACCTGAGAGACAACCAACTCTGAATCGCCCATCACTTTCAATAATCGGATTCCATGCCTTTTTGCAACCTCAAGTCCTAATAACAGGGCTTCATACTCTGCAGTATTATTTGTGCACTGGAACGCCAACAAGAATGAATATTTGAAAGTTATACCTGATGGGGATACAAAAAGAACCCCTGCTCCAGATCCTTCTTTGGAGCAAGCTCCATCAAAATACATCTGCCACAACCCATACTGTTGTGCTTGTAGTTCAACTACAATTGGGTCAGTGTTCTTCAACTAAGGTGATACTGGCTGAATTCTGAAGTTATCTAAATCCACATCAATCATACAATTAAGCATACTAGGGTCCACATTTTCAATTACCTTAGGAGCTCGCGGCTCCCTGTATAGTTTGACCTGATTACCACCAATAGGAATAGTAGCATAAGACAAATCCAATTGAACATTTCCCCCCACTGCTGCTGCCCACTTCCTAGAAAGTAACATGCCATAGTGGGGTTTAGTATCTATGACAATAACATCCATTTTATAAGTGGCTTCAGGAAATGCAGCTATTTTCACTTCTACATCTTTCATTGTACCTATCACAGGCACTTCTCTGTTATCCATGGCATAGCATTTCCCATACACAGTAGTCACTGACAACCCTAATTCTTTCATAACACCAAAGGGCATTACATTAGCCGCTGCTCCTGAATCTATCATGCAATTTTTAATTAATCGGTTATTAACTAGCAGGGTAACATAGAAGGGATCCACCTGAGAAGGCTCCTGAGTAATAGTGGTTCCAACATATACCTCTGGAGTTTGGAACTCTTGATCCTTTCCAATTCTATCTGAGTCAATGGGTAATACTGAGTCACCATTAGATATACTAGAAAATAGAGACAAAGCTACATCCTTGTGTTCTTTAATCTTTAGTAACTCTACTAATGGGACAGTAACCTTCATTTGAGTTAAAGCTTGGGCCATATGAAATGTAGAATAATTACATTTTTCAGTATTAGCCTTGACCTTTTCTACTTTGAGTTGATTGGTCTTTTTTACTATTTCCGCCTTTTGTACATCACCAACAATTTTGGCATCTGTGGTTCTAGGTGAGTCTTTAACTTGTTCCTCTTTTACTTGACTAGCTTTAACAGGAGCAGTAACACTGTTTGATGCTCCTTTCTTAGTGACTTCTTTTACAAACATGGAACCTGGCTCACCTTGATCAGTATCTCTCTTGGTGCTTCTCAGGTTGTAGTTATGTTTTGCTTTGGCAATTGCAGCCTTAGTAAGATTTTTAACTTCCTCTTCACTAGGCCTCCTAAGATGAACTTCTTCATCTTCAATTGTTACCACATTCAGTGTGGGATGCCAACCTAAGGCTAACTGCCCTTGCACTAACCTTCCATTATCTAACACATCACTGTACTCACTTTGTATAGATTCCTCATCACTTTCTATGATAGTTTCAAACATATTAATATCAAGCTCTGCTTCTGGTCTCATGGATTCTTCCAGAGCTTGAGCCACTGCACACTGATGAGGAGAATGTGGTTCATCACAAGCAATACACCAGGGAGTATTTTCTATATTATTAACAGTTTTCCCCTTGAGAGGATCTGGTGTATCTTGGCTTTGGGCAATTTTAGGCTTCTCAACGTGAGGTTTACCATCCTTCCAATTCATATTGTATGGCATATCATGTAATCTAGGAGGTCTATCTTGCCAATTGTAATGAGTTTTATCATTTTTGTTAACCTTAGCAGTCAAATCTTTCATAGCAGTAACCAGTTTTTCTATTTTATCCTCTTCCTTAGCAACTTTGTTAGGTTGCTATTTGGTTTCATGCCATAATCTTCCATCTGTCCTCCTTCCTAGTTTTCCAGATGCCTTTCTATTACTTTCAACATTTATGGCAATTCTAAAGGCATCCCTCAGGTTATGAGGATTTTTATCTCTGAGAATGTAAGCCATCTTGGAATCAAATGCATTATAATATGTATTAAGGCACATATTGTCATCTAGCCTCATTACCTGATACAATCTATGCATAGCCTTTTGGAACCTAGCATTAAAATCAGTGACTATTTCATTTTCAGATTTTCTAATGTTATTGAACTCATTTAGCATGAAACTCACATTAGTCTTATCACCATACTGTTCTTGAAAGCAATTTTTGAACTCTTCCCATGAACCTATGCTAGCCACTGGAAGACCTCTGTACCAATCTCTTGCATCATCAACCAGGGATTGAACAAACAGCTTCATAATAACATCTTCATCAGCTATCTCATAATCATTTATCAAATCCCCAAAAGATTTGAGATGTTCCTCAGCACTGACCGCATTGTTCCCAGCAAATTTATGGAGTTTGTCTCTTAACTCAGTGGGAACATGATTTGGATATCCTGGGATCCCATCAAAAAACAATTGCCGATATTGTTCTAAATTAATTGGCCTTCTTTGAAAAGGGGAAACAGTACTATTATTCCCCATGATCATTTTAGCTTTTGGGATTGGGGATTGAGATGTTTGGGTGTACTGTTTATTTGAAGGTATGTGGCTTGCTGAGGCAATGTTAGTGTGTACTGCTGGTTGGGTATTGCCCTGAGGAAGAGAGATATGTTGGGGATTAGGCTTGCTAAGATCTTCTGATGGGAATGTAATAGGGGGAGCTTTTAGGTAGTTAATCTTTCTTTTAACTTCCTGATTTGCAGCTTCTAACTCAGCATTTTCCAATTCCATTTGGAGGTCTTCCTTTTCCTTCCTCATCCTTTCCATCTCTCTCTCATGTGCTAGGATCCTATGAGAAATCCCTTCTGCAGTTTTAGACTCTACTCCATCATCTACCCATATCTGTTTCCATTTGTCTAAATTAACTTTAGGAAGCTGGAGTCATTAAAAACTTCCTTACTTGGCTGGGCTACTGACTTAGAGACTGGTCTCATCTTAGGGATTAAGATCTCCCTAATCACTGGGCCTTCCTCATCACCCTTTTCTTTTTCCTTGGCAAGCACTTCAAGATCAGCTATCTGTCTAAGAAGCCTATCTCTCTCCATTATTTTGGCTTTAACTTCCTTTTCCTTATCTACCTCCTTTTGGGCCCTCAAGGATATTAAATGATGAACTCTTTTATTTAATTCTTCAATTTCTTGAGACATCTTATCCTCATCAGGATAGTTTTCTTCAGAATCTGATGCATTAATTTGATCTATATCAATCAAACTAATGTTCCCATCTATTGTCCTAGGAACAGAGTGCCTAATTGCATTTGAGCTAGTTCTATCTTTTGCAGAAACACTAACATGTGATAAGTCTCAACTTAAAATAGGCATATCATCAATATTTCCAAACAATCCTGAATGAAAACCTAAAATATCCTGCTCTGAATCTCTTGAAGATGAATTTGACTTTGCATAAACAGGTCGGTCAGGCATCTTACCAGTATTGTTGTTTTTCTGCACCCATGCGGCGTTTGATGGCTCATGCATCATAGATCTTTTCTGGCCTCTTCGTGATTGCTCTGGCAGACCTTCTTGCAAGGTTTCACGAGGATGCTTCTTCATGAATGACCTTGTGTGCTTATTTCCTTGCATCTTGCTTGTCTTTATTTTAGAAATTTTGTATCTCACAAAGACTGGTTACAAAATAACAGAGTCGCCACCCACAAAACTATGGGAAAGATAAAGAACAAGCAGTCTTACTCACAAATACAACGATATTCTCCATAAGTCTCGGCACAGATTCTGTGTCTATGTCTTTGTGATAATTGTCCCCAGCAGAGTCGCCACTATTGTTGTTCTCAAAATCTGATTCCCCTTCACTGCCCTTAATAATACAATCTAAAATAGGTGCCGAGAAGACATCAAGGATAAAGGGATTTTAGAGACAACATATGACAAGGTTTGGTTAGACCTTCTACACTTCGGGCTCTTCCTTGAGCCCAAGTGGGTATACCCTTTGTGAATTAACTTCACACTCTTAAGCAACAAACCCACAGCAAACCAGTCCAGAAAACCAGTGAGTTTATTCACCTTGAAAACAACTGAAAACAAAGAATGAAACAATACTCAACTTCAGCATATTTGATCAACAAAGCATGTAATAAACAGCTTTGATTAGTACCAGTGCTTTATCCAAGGCTACAGAGTCACTCAAACTCAAATAAAACTCCTGAAACAAAATATCTCCATACTTCCCATCAACTTGGTTTCCATTAATCCTTGCGAATGCCTAACACCAACAAGAATTCAATCACTTCAAACTAAACTATGGTCCTCAAAATTCAAAGTTTCTCCCAAAGTATTTACTGGTAAGAATGATCATGCATATTTAATTTCCCTCCTAAAGAGAAAAGCTAAAAACACCCATACTGAGATTGCCTTACAATTTCAATCAAACAAAAAATCCTGGATTATTCAGAATGAAAACAGTAAATAAACTTAAGGACAAGTTTGAAGACGACACAAAGCTTCACTCAAAACTGACGGTCTGTATATTGATATTCATTTGAAAAGATTTTACAAAAGTCTGATTCTCCATTAAACTTTGGAAAAGCTCAGATAATTTTTCTGCAGCGTTTTCTTACAAAATTTTTGTGATCCCTCTCTCTCTAGTCCTGGTATCCATTTATAACAATATGGATGCACAAAGCTTCGGACTTCTCAAGGAAAGTTTGTTACAATTTATTTCAAAAATTGAAGAGGTTATGATTTTTTTGCGTGAATCAGTTATGCGCTCTTCTCAGATTCCCCAGTAGTCTGTTCAATGGGTTGTTCAGTTGTAACTTCTTCTGGCTCTTCAGGGATGCCCTCCAACTGCTCCGGATCTCGAGTGGAATATTTAACTCCCCACTCACTATATGTCTCCTCTGTCGGCCATACAAAACTAATCACATCATTCTTAACTTTAGTCAACCTTTTCCAAGAATTCCTCAGTTTGTTGACTTCTGAGTTAAGAAAACTATAGTGTGATTTAATTCTTTCTATTTCCTGTATGGTTGTAACAAAGAACGAGGTATCATCCAGATCAATGATTCCCTTCACCCTTGCTGACAATTTGGCATCCATCTCATTGAGCCATATCTGCTTATCTTTCAGCTGATCTGGATTGGTAAAAATTCTTGGGAGCAACTCACAAACTTGATCAGTGTATTCTTTTTTAAGCAATTTAACCCTTCTTTCCACATTGTCCACCTCTGTTGCCAATTGCAATAAACTCTTAGTGATATCAGAAGTGAAATTGATAATAGGGTTAGATCTTGCTTCATCATAGGAAACACACATGAACTCTAAGTTTTGCTCCCTAGGCCTCCATCTGTCAAAAATGGGTGTCAAAATGGCCTTATCTCTTCTTAACTCAGTCCATATCTCTATGACCTTTCCTACACTATTGTGAAGGAGTGAGGCATTTATAGTGTCTGCAAAACTGGAGATTGTGGCTTTTATCTTCTCTTCATACTTTCCTGCATAATAAGCCTGAGTTTGCTTTAGACTCTCCAATTCTTGGGGAGTTATCTCAATCATTTGAGAGCTGGAAGGCGCAGGAGACGGTGGGAGCTCAATGATGGGGCTAGTAGGTGGAGGTCTTGCAGGAGAAGAGGTGATCATTAATGTTGAAGACTCACCTTGTTGGTGTTGTCCTGCTAGCTGGCTCTGCAATTTAGCAATAATGCTATCTCTGCCTCTTATCTCCTCCTTAGCACTATCATAAGCCTTCAAAACTGTTTCCAATTTAAACTTGAGGGCCTCCTTTTCTTTGCCTTCCTTTTCAGCCACTGCAACACTAAATTTGGCAGTCTCTAGCACAGTGCTAGCAGCCTCTACTACCCCTGTACTCTCTACTCTCTTGACCATCAATCCACCAATGTGACTTGTCCCTGAGGTATCTTTACCTTTCTTGTCCTCATTTCTTTTAAGGGACCACATGACCAGTGCAGCATTGTCCTTACTGAATGTAACCCCTTCCATGGGTTTGGTCTCTTTTCTCACTGCATCGAGCACCAGAGCATCAGCAATATTCCACTCTGGTAAAATGAGCACTCCAGCTTGTGCTACTAAATCCCTTCCCTGTTCAGGAGTGATGGTTTTGAATTCTTCCATCATTTCCTATTTTATCTCTTCCTCTACTGAGGCTGGATCTTTATTAGGCTGCTCTGCCCTTTTTGCTTCACATCTAGCATTATATTTATCTATATGTTGCTTCCAGATAAATTGCATAAATGCTTCAGATGTGACAAAGCCATCATCAGCTAGAAAGGCACTAGTGGCCTTCTTTATCTCAGGATCCCACTCCTGGCCTTTGGGTTCAGTTGAAGTGGTGTCCATCTGTGCTTCAGTGGGTTCTTCTGGCATCCCTTCTTCCACTTCATCATATGTATATGCAATCTCCGCCAAGCTGCCCAACTGAGAGAGGTATTCAGTTGCTGCTTGCTCATCTCCTATGTGGAGAGGGGACTAGGATTTGGAATACAAGGGTTTATCTGATTGCACTTCCTTTCCCACCCTCTGCTTCTTTGGGTTGTCCTGGATGTCAATGACATCTTGTACGTTCCTCTTTCCTTTGGATGAAGAGGGCTCCCCTGTTGTAGACACCAACACACTGTAACCTGCTTTCTTATGCAGGGTGTAATCACCAGGAGGGATTGCTTTAATGGGAGCTGATTTTCCTAAAATCATTCTTGCTTTCTCAGGGTTATTCTTGATTACAACTTCCCTCTTCTCCTTTATTGTTTGCATTACATTCTCAAAGCAAATAATCAAAAATTTTATTTTCTCTTCCAATGGGAAGAAGCTAGACAATGGGTCATACCTAGCATCAAATTGATGCACAAAATCCAGGGCCTTCCTGTAAGCCACCCACTTTTCCTTCCTCAACTCCTCTTCATCTAAATCAAATTCATTTCTGATGAGGTCTTCAGGAAAGTGGAATTGATGAGGCCTACCTCTGCAAGGCTACTTTCTTCCGGAACACACCATTGTAAAAGTCCTCTGGATCAGCACATCTAGACACTGCAGTGGACAAATGGTAGGGTTTGAGGAAATCCTCAAAACATTTCCAGCCTCCCTTGGTGATTACAAATTGGTGGGCTACTGTAGCCGTAGGGAAAATAGTCCCTTTACCTCTGCCTGTTAACTCTGCCTCTTGCAGGTTACCAATTTTCCTGAGAATCTCAGCTATTCCTACTTTGAGGGGGACTTGGTATGGTAACAAAAATGGGGTGCTTCTGAAACCAAAAACTCTAAAAACTGTAGAGACTAGATATAAGTACATATCACCCCAATTATGAACTATCTTGATATTCTCTGCGAATTCTTTTGGTCTTAAGAACTCCAGAAGAACCTTGGGGACTCTTGGGTTGTCAGAGCAAAGGAGAGTCCTTATTTTGGATGCAAAATATTTATCAAATTTTAGAAAACTAGCATCCTCTCTATCCCATGACAACACAGTACTCCATAGTTGTACCGACATCTTCTCTCCCTCCTTTTCTTTTACCAGGTCCATACCACTGGCGAAATAATCACCACCTTTGAAGAGAAAGAGGTGCATCAAGAGTGAATACCACCCAAATGGCCTATCTACCTTTCCATTCTTTATCCCTATCAATCCTCCATGGATAGCATCGGCAATATAAGAAGCATAATCAAATGTAATAGCAAGGGAAGCATTCAAAATTTGAACAATCATTAGCAAGTAATGGTTTGGCATATTCGATTCAGCATCCTCTCCTAGAACTTGGCAAAGTGCCCAATACATCCCTTTTGCCCTCAAGGTAAACATACTTAATGAAAAAGGCTCTTGTGTGTTGGGCCCTACAACTGCTAACCCTCCTACTTTCAGAAAAAGTTCTTTGAGAGGCCCATTCCTAAGATGAGTCCTCTATGCCCTGTACACCTGGGTTAATTGTGTGAAATTTATAGGTTCCAAGAAGCTTGTAAACTCACTGAGCCCAAATGCTATTCTCAACTCTTCTGCATTAATCTCCACAAGGGCTTTTCCATTTACATCCCGAATGCACCTTGTAACTGAATCATAATTCAATGCCATTTGAGTTAACAAATCTATATCCATGAACACCCCTGGGACTACCAACTTCCCAACATCTAATTCCCAAATGCTATTTTGAGGAGCAGGAGAATTTCTCATCCCAAATCCGATTCTAAATAACCCCAACCTAGACAGTCCAACCTGTGGGTCTCTTAACCAATTACCCTTGTCATATAATCCTTCTCCAATCTTCAGACGAGGAGCCCTGGGTACTAACTCTGTGGCCTTAGATACCTGGTTGGTTGACAACGTCAACTGTTCTAAAAAGTCATCACACACACTCCTTTCTAAATAATCAATTTTACTAGAGAATTCCCTTTTAGGAGCCATTTGCAAAACAACCAGATGAATATCACTTCTTAAACACTTCTGTAATACGAGAATAATTCCACTTGTTACAACACACAAGAATAACTACAAAATAAGAAAGAACCTGATGCTTGCTTCAAGGAAATCGCTTTGCAACTGGTTCACCTTCTCTGTATTTGCAAAAGATAACTCTGCGTTACTCTTCTGCAAAATCCTTTTAAAAGATCTCTATACTTGGTTGTTAGGAAATCAAATGCTTGTACTCTGGGCCTTAACTATAACATTGATTCCGCATGCTCCAGCCGTCCCTTCAAAATTGAATTCTTATGAGAATTCATATTTTAACTCCAACGGGTCGCAGCCTTCGTGCAAGTGCCTCACTGTGAATTGCATTTTGACGGCTTTGTCTTTAGTCTAGGTCCCATCTTCCTATTGGTTACATAATACCACGCGGCATCTAATCATTAGCTTAGAAAATCCCTTTACATTCTGTTTTGATACTGGCCGAATGTATCCCTTTATACTGTGGCGGGCCCATGTTTTTCCCTTTTTTCCATGTCATCATCATGACACGTGGACGACCCTTGTTAACTCTTTCTATTTCGTGGCCTTAAAAGGTGAGCACCTTACCCTTGTGAAATAGCACGAGCTGTTAGATCGTCTTTCAAGTTAATCACCTTTTAATCCTTCGAACAGGTCCTCAGAAATGGTGGGCCCGCTGACTTGTCACTAACACCTGGCATCCAGTCACCTACCGTGCTGATTTTTCGTTCTGTCATTTTCCAGAAGAAGAACCGTGGGGGCCCTACCTTCGTCTCAATAGGTCTATCTCCTACGTCATCATCAAGACACATGGATGGCTAATATTAACCCCTTAAGAAGGCTCTCAGAGATGGTGGGCCCACGGACGCGCCATGGACACTTGGCGCCTTGTCACTTTTGGAGCTAACCTGTCAATTTTTCATTTGCTCGGAGGAGCCACGGGGTCTTAGTGAACTGTAAGAGCTGTCCCTGCCAGGTCATCTCCACCTATGTGCTAACTCATCTTTGGGGCCCACTGACACGTCATGGACACCTAGCGCCTTGACCGGCTGACTATTGCGACCTGTGCCACGTGCTGCCTTCTAATTCACTAAAAGAAAACCACAGAGGGGGGCCCTACCTTCTTCGACGGCCACACCCTTTACTTTCTCCGCATTGACACATGGACGGCTGATATTCATCCTCGCTATTTTGCAGCCTTAAAAGGCGAGCACTTAACCCTTGCGAAATAGCGCCGACCGTCGGATCTTTCCCCAAGTTGATCAGCATTTACTGGGCCCGGCACTTTAGAAGGAAATAATACAAGGCAAAATTTTTCAAATAATTAACACAACCGCCTAGGTAAATAGCAAGGGGGGACACTTCTTACGACCCCGCGACCCATGACTTAAGTGGAATAAAGTAACGAAGGAATAGAAACCAGGGGATCTAATACAAAAGATAGAGTTTAAAACTTGGAAAACCCTTAAACCCTCTAGGTTTAGAACAAAGCTAAAGCACTTTAGACCATACCCTATTCAAAAAATTTCAAAATACCATAGCCAATTATGGGGAAAGAACCCAATTTTAAAACAGTGATAACACCATCATTCCTCCTTTCGACCTTCCTAGATGCTTTCCTATTACTTTCTACATTTAAAGCAATTATAAAAGCATCTCTTAAACTATGTGGGTTTTTATCCCTAAGGATATAAGCCATTTTAGGACCAAAAGCATTGTAATAAGTAAACACGCATTCTCATCTAACCTCATTATTTGGAAGAACCTATGCATTGCCTTCTGAAATCTTGCATTGAAGTCTATGACAACTTTATTATCAAACTTCCTAATGTTGTTGAATTCATTTAGCATAAAACTCACATTGGTTTTATAACCATATTTCTCTTGGAAGTAGTTTTTAAACTCTTCCCAAGAACTGATGCTATTTATAGGTAAGCCTCTATACCAATCCCTTGCATCATCCACCAGAGATTGTACAAATAATTTCATGATAAAATATTTGTTGGCAATCTCATAATCATTTATCATATCACCAAAATATTTTAAATGCTCCTCTACACTTATGGAATTATTGCTGGAAATTTTTTGAAGCCTATCCCTTAATTCAGTAGGAACATGGTTGGGGTATCCTAGGATTCCCTCAAAGAAAAGTTGTCTGTACAACTCTAGATTAATGGGTCTTCTTTGGAATTGGCTACCAGTAGGATTATTACCCATGTCCATTCTCATATTAAGACCATGAGTTAGAGGGACTTGGTTACTTTGATTGCTAATAGGGACTTGACTAACTGCAACATTACTCATAGGTAGGGTTGACTGAATTTTGGCTGGAGGGTGTGAGGCATGTTGAGGTAGTGGCTTATTTGGGTCTGTTGAAGGAAATATCATGGGAGGAGACTTTAATTAATTAATGTTTCTTTTAACTTCTTCACTGGCTGCTTCTAATTCAACTCTCTCCAATTCCCTTTGTAGATCTTCCTTTTCTTTCCTCATTCTTTCTATCTCTATCTCATGTGTAGACATCCAATGAGAGATTTCTTTTGTAGTCTCAGACTCAGACCCAGTTTCCATGCACTTTTGTTTTCCTTTGTCCATGCTAATTCTAGTAGGCTGTGGGTCACTATGGACTTCTCAACCAGTTTGCACAACAATTTTATGTGCAGGGTTAGTTTTTGTTGTCAGGTTTTCCCTGATGATCGGATCTTCCTCCTCACTTTTGGTTTTCTCTTGGGTAAACAATTCAAGATCAACAATCTGCCTTAACAACCTATCTCTCTCAATCAATTTAGCCTTAACTTCCTTTTCTTTATTTATTTTATTTTGTGTCCTTAGAGAGATTAACGGGTGAACTCTTCTATTAAGAGCCTCGATTTCTTGGGATACTTCATCTTCATCAGGGAAAATTTCTTATGAATCTGACATATTGACTTGATCAATATCAATCGGACTAATATTCCCATCTATAGTTCTTTGTACAGAATTCATTGTAACATTATAACTATTTCTATCCTTCCCAGATATACTAGCATGAGAAATCCTTTGATTCCAAACTTGGACATCTTCATTATTAACAAAAAAACAAGAATGAAAACCCAAAATGTCTTGCTCAGATTCACAAGAAGAAGAATTTGAATTTGCATATATGGGTCTTTTAGATGACTTGCCCATATGACTGCTTTTCTGTATCCAGACAACATTAGATGGTTCATGTGCAACTGATCTTTTCTAGCCTTTTCAGACCTGCTCAAGCAATCCCCCTTGCAACGTCTCTTGAGGATTTCTCCTCATGTATGATCTAGTGTTTTTTCCTCTCTGCATTATACGTGTTTCCTAAAATGTATTATGCTTATTCAAGAGCGTTGGTTACTTTATGTCAGAATCACCACCCAAAAACTATGGGAAAATAAGAAATTAAGCTTGGCAAATCACTCGTAGGAGACAGTAGAACAAGAAAAATCTTTTTAGAGAGAAAAATAACAAAGATTAGGGATAAAACGGCCTACAACAAGGACCAAATACACACAGATTCAAACAAAAGTTTTGGTCAATATAAACACTAGTTTGTAGTATAGATTCACACTATGACTCTCCCCAGCAGAGTCGCCAATTTTGTTGTTCTCAATTTCTGATCTCCTTGTTTCTTCTATAAGAAATTTAAGACTCTGTTGCATATGGAGAGAACAATAAGAAAATAGAAATCTAGAATAACATATGACAAGGTTTATACAAAACCTTCTACACTTTAAGCTTATCCTAAGCTTAGGTGGGTATACCTCTTGTGAATACTTTCATAATTATAATATAAGATCCACAGTAAACCAATGTTAGAAATCTATAAACCTTATCACCTCAACAATAGTGAAACATAAAAGACAACCTACATTCATTTTTAGTCTTGACCCCAAGAAAGATAGAAAACTCCACAAATAATATCAGTGCCTTATCCGGGCTATAGAGTCACCCAAACTAGACAAGAATTTTGAACCATGACATTCAAATACATCTCATCACTTTGTCTTCACCAACCTAATATATGTCTGACATATATATAAGTTTTTCCTTTATGCTAGACCCAGTCATCAAATTCAAGCAGAAAACTATTGATTTACTAATAGAAATATTTCACATATATTTAATTCCCCTCCTTGAGAGAAAAACCTAAAACATGTCTGTAAGATTGCATTACAAACCCTATTTAATCGAATAACCCTAGATTATTTAAAAGAAACTAGTAAATAAATGAATGCACACAAGAAGACAATAGAAATCTAGGCTCAAAATGCTTTGATCTTTATATTTAAATTCATTTTCAAAATCATTTATAACTCAAGGTGATTTCTGAAAAACCAGAAAACCTTAGACATATTTCAGCAATTTTTTTTTTATAGATTTAGGTGTGATCCTTTTCCTAGTCCTTGTACCAATTTATAATGATATGGATGCAACAAGCTTTGGAATTTCCTAGAAATAATTTTTTATAACCATAATTCCCTCTCAAAAGAGGTTACAATCATTTTCATTCCTAATGCCCTAAGGGTTGTTACAATGTTGCAGCATCAATTGATTATTATTGAGCCTCCACCTCTTGCACTATATATTTGTCTTTCCACCTTTAAACATGTCATCATTAGGCCAAGAGTAAGTAACAATTTTCTTCTTCAACTTATTTAATCTTTTCCAAGTGTTCCTTAACTGCTTGACTTCTACCTCCAAGAAACCATAATGTTACTTTATCTTTTCAATTTCCTCAATTGTTCTAATGAATAAAGATGTATCATCTAAATTGATGACATCATTTATCTGTTGAGATAAGTTATGACCTAACTCACCAAGACATACTTCCTCATCCTTTAGCTTACTGGCACTAAAAAGCCTCCATGAAATAACTCAAACTTCTTGCCAGCATACTTTTTTCTATATAGGTTTGCCTTTCTTTCTAAACTGGATCCTTCCTCTACCAACCTGTACATGCCCTTTACCAACTCACAAGTGGACTTAATAGTCCCATAAACATTTTCCTCTTCATGAGATGAGCACGTGAGTTCCAAATCCACCTCCCTAATCATCCATTTATTCACAATTGGCTCCAAGGTAGCCTTGTCCTCTTTTAAAGCCATCAACATGCTCAAAACTCTTTTCATATATATATACACAATAGAAGCCCCCACTATGCCAGTAAACTTCAAAACTGTTCCCTTAATCTTTTCCTCATATTTACTTGTAAACACGGCTTGAGATTGCTTCAATTTTTCCATTTCATCTTGGATAGACTCAGTAGATTGGAAACCAGAATTTGTAGGAGACAACGGAAACTCAATGTTTGGACTAGCAGATGGAGGTTTAGCTGGAGAGGAGGCAATCATCAAGGTAGACGATTCACCTCTCTGATGTTGCCTTGCTATCTGATCCTTTAATTTTGCAATTGTACTATCCCTTTTAGCTATTTCAATTTTGGCTTCATTATAAGCCTTAAAGATCATCTCTAATTTTGCTCAGAGATCAGCCTTTTACTTGGCCTCTCTTTCGGCTACAGCCACACTGAACTTTACAGACTCCAAAGTTCTACTAGCAGCCTCCACCAGCCCTATGTCTTTTACTCTCGTTACAATCATGCCTCCTAAGTAACTAGATTCTGAGGAGCCTCTTCTCAAAGACCAAATGACCAAAGTAGCATGATCCTTGCTAAAATTCACTCCTTCTAGGGGCTTTGTTTCTTTTCTGACAGCATTAAGGATTAATGCATCAGCTATGTCCCACTTAGGGAGAATCAATACCCCAACTTTTACTATCATTTCTCTCCCCTTCTCATGGGTAATGAACTCAAATTCAGTCATCATTTCCCTTTTTACATCTTCTTCAATTACAGATGTCTCTTTATGAGGTTGTTCAATCTTCCTCTTTTTACATCTGTCTTTAAAATGATCTATGTTTTTCCTCCAAATGAATTGCATGAAAGATCATGTTTTAACAAAATTATCATCAGCTAAGAATTCCTCACTAGCCTATTTGATAACAAGGTCCAATTATTTTCCCACAAATTCCTCCATAGTCAAGTCCATTTTGGGACTTGCTGGTTCTTCCGACATCCCTTCTTGCATTTCATCATATGTGTAAACAATCTCCCCAAGACTTCCTAGTTGTAACAATTGTTTTGCCACTGCATTCTCATCTCCCATATGGATTGGCGATTGAGATGGATAATATAAAGGCTCATTTGTTTGTATCTCTTTTGCTTCCCTTTTCCTTTTACGAGAGTCTTGGATCTCCATAGTATCTACTAATGGCATTTTTCCCTTTGAAGAAGAAGATTCACCCTTTGTTGGCATTAGCACATTATAAGTAGGTCTTTTGTGCATCACATAATCACCTAGGGGCATTATCTTGGAAAAAGAAGGCTTAGCCAAGACAAATTAACCTTTTCAGGATCATTCCTTAATATAGCCTCCCTCTTCTCGTTTAAAGTTTGTATTATACCTTCAAAGTAAAGAATCAGAAACTTGACCTTCTCCTCAAAAGGAGTAAAACTAGATAGGGGATCATAGCTACTATCAAATTGGTGGATGAAGTCCAAATCTTTCTTAAAAGCTATCCACTTTTCCTTCCTCAGTTCCTGTTCATCTAGATTGAACTCAATTATGATCAAATCTTCAAGAAAATGGAATTAGTGAGCCTTACCTAGACATCTAACTTTCTTCTTAAAGATATTATTGAAAAAATCATCTGGGTCGGCAAACCTTACCACTGCAGTAGACAACTTGTATGGTTGGAGAAATTTATCAAAATGGACCCACCCACCTTTGGTAATTACAAACTGATTTTCCAGGGTGATAGTTGGGAAGATAGTTCCCCTTCCTTTATTTGTCAATTTCGCCTCCTGCGGACCTCCTATTTGTCTCAAAACCTCTGCAATTCTGATCTTTAAGGGGACCTCATAAGGGAGAAAATAAGGAGCTCATCTAAAACCATAAACTCTAAAAATAGTAGAGACTGGGTACAAGTAAATGTCACCCTAGTTATGTACAATTTTAAGGTCTTCAGCGAATTCTTTCAGCTTGAGGAATTCAAGGAGAGCCTTAGGAATCCTAGGGTTTTCTAAACAGAAAAGGATTCCGAGCCTAGATGCAAAACATATATCAAATTTGAGGTAACTAGCATCCTCTCTTTCCCAAGACATAACGGTTCTCCATAACTGTATCAACATTTCCTCCCCATCCTTAACTTTCAATAGTTCCATCTCTTTGACAAAATAATAATCACCCTTGAACAAGAACATATACATAAGGAGAGAATACCATGCAAAAGGTCTGTCTACCTTTTCATTCTCTATCCCTATTAAGCCCTCATTAACGACATCAACAAGGTAAGGAACAAAATCAAAAGTCACAGCCAGGGAAGGGTTTATAATTTGTGCCATCATAAGCATATAATGAGTAGGCATGGTTGTCCCTGCATCCTCTCCAAGAATCTCACATAAGGACTAGTACATTCCCTTAGCGCTTGGGGTAAAGAAGTTCAATGAGAAGGGCTCCATTGTGCTTGGACCTACAACTTCCAATCCGCCTATCTTTGCAAAGAATTATTTTAATGGACCACTTTTGAGATGATCCCTCTATGTTTCATAGACTTGGGCAAGCATTTCAAAATTTATAGGCTCCAAATAGTTTGAGACCTCACCAAGTCTAAAAAACTTTCTGAATTCATCATTGTTTATTTCAATCACAGTCCCTCCATTTACACTCCTTATAACCTTGGCGACAAGATCATAATTGTTTGCAATTTGAGTTAGGAGATCAACATCCATAAAAACCCTAGGCATTATAAGTTTTCCTACATCTAGCTCCCACATACTATTGCTTGGAGCGGAGGAATTTCTTTGACTGAAGGTAACCTTAAAGATTCCTAAACCTAGCATGCCTATCTGGGCATCCCTTAGCAAATACCCTTTTTCATACAGATCTTCGCTAACTCTCAAGCGAGTTGATTTTGGGCACAAGCTCCCTTTCTTTTATCGCACTGTTAGTTGATAAAGTTAATTGCTCCAGGAAGTCATCACAAATGGCTCTTTCCTGGTAGTCCACCTTTCCCATGAATTATCTTCATGGTGCCATTTCAATAACTATCCTCTTTTGAAATAAAAATTGAACAAACTTTCCAGAAATTGAGAAACTTAGCAACACCAAGCAATTGACAATCACAGAGCACAATTCCAAGAAACTTACTTGTTTATTTGAGAAATTCAGCCCAGTGCTCTGGTTCTTCTACAAGAATTGTGAATGCACATAGAAAGCTTCAGCTCACAAAATATTTATTGCAGTACCTAAGGATTTGAATAGAGCTAATTAAGCGGCACACTTTAGCAATCAATTGTTCATAAATTCAAAAAATGGCGAAACAGACAACAAAATTCTTTTAAACTATATTCCCTTTGGTCGCTGATCTGCAAAGAGTAAACATCACGCACCTCTGCACAATTAATCACTGACCATCATTGGATCATGCACAACTTACATCCCTTTTACCCTACCTGGCCTGTCAGCTTTCAAAATGGGTCCCACTGCTTGGTCGTTGATCCACGAAGGGTAAACTTCAGACACCTTCACATAGCAGATCAGTTGTCAGATCAAAAAATAACTACTAGACCTTTATAGTCACTGTAAATACCTACCTTTTAAAACCTAGCCTTAGTCACTGCCACTGGTGGTTTGTTGTTGATTCACAAGCTTTAAGATTCATGCAACTTCCTCTTGCAGTATAGCGACAATCGCTTATGGAGCCTGGACATGGTCGGTCTCTACTTTCTCACCATGATCGTTCACCATTACAATTTTATCTTAATCGTGGCCACCAACAGTTTGTCGCTAGTTCACAAGCTTAATAGATGATCTATTTCCCTCTGTGGTATAATGACAACCATTGATTCACATCAAACCTTCCTGGCCTTTAAAAACCTCAACTTTCAAAGTGGGCCCTTCATGTTAGTCCACTTGCCTACAGAATTTTGCTAGATGTATCCACATGTTAGTCACTTATTGGTTCAAGAGTCTGGCGGTTCCCATCTTTTGACCACCACGTCCACCTTTTGATGACTGGATCACTTCTTTCTCCTCATGCAGACCTCCTATCCTTTCCATTTGGTCTGCCACGTATCCTGCTCTATCATTGCTACCTTGATGGGACCCGCCAACTCATTACCACTCGGATCGCCAGCTCATCGGTCACTACTCCATGAAGGGTGAACTTCAGACACCTTCACATTACGAAGTAGTGACAACCCTTTATTATCATCAAACCTTTCATTACTTTAACCTCGCAGAGATATTCTCAAAAAAGGTAGGTCCCACCATTTAGTCGCTACTCCGCGAAGGGTAAACATCAGGCACCTTCACTTTGTAGAGTGGCAACAACTGTTGATCTTCTTGGAACTTGTCAGCTCTTTAACACCCGTAACCTTCAAAGAATCATGTCCCACCATTTAGTCGCTACTCCGCAAAGGGTAAACATCGGGCACCTTTGCTTTGCAGAGGGGTGACAACCGCTGATCTTTTTGGAACTTGCACAATCATTACATAAATCGGTGGGGAAATTAAAACTTAGGAAAAAGGCAAAAAATTAAAGAAATATTAAACCCGCCTAAAGCCAGACTAAAAAAGGGGGCCACTTTCTAATGACAGACTGACCCTTCTACTTAAGTGGAAAAAGTATTAGGAAATATAAGGGAATACCTTAACATATGCAGAAGTTTAAAGTGTAGAACCCTAAACCCTTAGAAAAATAACCCTAAAGAAACCAACAAGACATTGAAAACCTGACAAATCAATGGATCGAGAGGAAAAAACCCCTAATATCAAAATAGTGACAACACATAGATTATAGTGTTGATAGTAGGGCAGCAATGATGCAGGAAAATTGATGGGTGGGGTGAATCAGTTTTCACCAAACTCAACCAAATTAACAACAATAGCAAAGATGAACACCACATCAACAACACACATAACACATGGATTTTTTACGTGGAAAACCTGGTTAAGGGAAAAACCATGGTGAGAGAATACCCATAATAATATGATACTCTACAGTAGTATGTGTAAATATTACAAAGAGGAATGCACTGTTAGGATTCCTAGAGATACTGAGAGGGGGGGGTGAATCAGTATCTAACCGGTTAATAAATTTACTTGACTTAAAACATGAAAAGCATATTAAAATTGTGTACCGGTAAACTAGAAATAATGCAATAAACAAGAATACCAACAACCACATGAGAAGCACACCATGACATATTATTTTAATGAGGAAACTTGGTGTGGGAAAAACCTCAGTGGGATTTGTGACCCATAATATTCGCTTACTGGCCAATAAGGGAATATTACTCTTACAATAGGGGTCTGCACATGCAGGAAGGCCAAGTGCCTAGAGCTCACTGCTCAATTACGAAAGAAGTCACACTGACTTACAAAAATGGATTATACTAATCCAATATCTTGTATTGCTTTAGATTAGCATCTGCTATATTAGATTCAATACCGGTTTAAGCTCTGCTATATACATAAACCCTTAACCAATGATTCACATATTAGGTCTGCATAATCTCACCTATCTCCTTATTACAAAATGATCTACAATGATCTCATACATATATGATTCATATTACAACTTGCCATGTCGGCTTACAATGATTTTTCAATTAATTACAAAATATATTTTAAACAAAATTCATGTCGGCCAGGATGCCAGTATCCTTCCTTTCACTATCGGTGTTCTGTTTGCCGATGTAGAGTTTGTCGTTGCCGATGTTGATATTTTGTCGTTGCCAGTATCATATGATTGCATGGTTTCCATCAATGACAAAACCTTCAATCACCTACAATTTCTCATTGGAGTGTGCATTTGCTGACAATCTCTCCCTTTGGCATTGATGGCCATGCTCATGAGAAAAATCAAAAGTGTCAAAAGAAATGATATCCAAAAATAGTCTGCCAAAATTGTCTTACAAAAATTGTATGCTCAAAACTGTATGCTTCCCCTGAGTAGATGATGTCCTTTTCTAACCATTTATTTTTCTCATTCCACTACTCCCCCTTTGACATCAATGACAAAGGTTGGCATTCACTATCAGTGGAGTCCTACCTGGATTCTTGTAACCGGTGGGTTACAATATGTAAGATATCTATCAAAACTAAATTTATGCCATTGCTGAATGTTTGGAAGTATTCTATGGCCTCTTGCATTTTCTGCACTGTACCGGTGAGTATGTGCATTTTCTCTTTGGGTGTCTTTAGTCAAGGAACTAGAGCCTTAGATATTTCTTTCCTCAAAGAAATAAGATATTCTAGTCTTGGACTAAGTCTACATTTTAAGTCCTTTGCCTTGTCCTTTATTCCTTGTTTGTCTTTCTCCAATTTCTTGATTTTCTCTTCCTACTCTGCAATTTTCTTTTCTAATTCTAAAAATAAATCTAATGTTCCAATCAAATTATCAGCAATATTAGTTATCTTCTCTTGAGCTTTGCTAATCTCCTTGTCAAGATCCTTTGTTAAGACATTTGTTTTGCAAGTATCCCTATACAGTTTCTTGAAGTCACAGATTATTTCTCCAAGTTCTGGTAAAAGGGTGTCCATTTCTTCCTTATTTTTCTTTATAATATCCTCAAAGAGTTTCTTTTTTTTTTTAATAGTCTTTCCTTAAATGTATCGTCATTTATTTTATCAATAGTCAATAGGTTGTCGGTGATGAACTTAGACAATGTGTCTAGTTGACCTAAAGAATCTTTATTCTCAACACCACACTTTGGTGCTATCAATTTAAGAATTGATATGGTATCATCAATAGCCTTATAGGCTTGTGCATTGCATTTTGTGATCTTCTTTATTGAATCTAATAATACCTCAGTTACATTAGTAGGTTTGAATTCTGTCATAGTTGTACCAGATGTTTGTCCAACAATTTTTACAATAGCCATGCTACTAGTTGTAGTTATTTCCTTGCTTTGTTGAACCTCTGGTAGGTCTGTCTGTGTTTGCATTTCCACAAACAAAGGTTTAGGATTTTTTAGTTTGTGCCAGTGGCACTATCTCTATCTGTACCTATGCTTCAACCTCTACTAGTTTGGGTTTCTCAAATTGTGTCTCAGATGATTTCTCTGAGTTTTCAGTTGTTGCTTCCTCAGTTTGTGCTTCTGAACTTTCCTTAGCCGGTTCTTCAATTGGTTTATCTATTGTATCTATCGGTTTCTCAGTGGTATCCCTTGCTGGTTGCTCTGCTTGTGTAGTTTTTCTATGTTTAACTCAACCTCTGCAGTCGGTAACTCAGTAGTCACATATTTCTCCTTATCCTTAGTGGTCTCTCTATCAACCACGACATTAACTTCCCGAGTGTCTACATTTACTGTATACAAAATTTCTGATTCAGGGTTTATATCTTCTACCTGAGACTCCATACTCTCAGTGGCCAGTTGATTTTTAGTGATATCTATAGGTGGAGTATCTGAAGGAGGTGGGGGCATATTTTCAGTTATTCTTAAACTTGGTGGTCCACCTACCTTACCTTTACCCTTATCTTTGTCCTTTTGATATACTTTGAGAGGCTTAGGTCTAAGTATTTATTCCTCTTTTCCTTTTTCCACAAAGAATATATCCCATCCATCTATTGTTTCCTCAGATACTTCAGTTACTCTGCCAACCATTAGTGCTACATGCTAGTGAGCAGTAGAAAATACTATCTGGTTAGCCTCACTGATTAATTTGTCTATTTCATCAGGTGAGTTAACTGGATGCACTACCAGTAGTTTTTCAATCTTAATCTTTTTATCCAATTCAACAATGGCTAATCTTCTAGCTTCTAATCTCCTATACAAGTCATTTGGAATTTCATCAACAACTTCCATTAAGAATTTCTTGTATATATCTAAGTGCAAAATTACATTGTTCTCTATACTTTCCTTATCATCAGCTAATAGTGTATTGTATATTTTATTGATATTCTTCATCTTACCATCTTCTATAATTTCGCTAAGAAGTTTGTCAATAGGAGCAATAGTTTGTTTCACCTTCTTCTTAGGATTCATCTTCTTTGTCGGAGGCCTTATTGCTTATTGCTTCTGTCTTGTCCTTTTTGGTATAGCAGAAGGTACCCGTGAAGGTTTTCTTTTCCTCTCAACTCTCTTGAATACAACTGGTATGTCACTTTCAGAAGAAGTTACAACTAGTGAAAGATGAGTTTCTGGTTGAAGTGCTTCCAACTCACTTTCAGTTATACCAGTTTGTTTTAGCACATCTTCCTTGATTGCCTTTCCCTGCCATGTTCCTTTCCTTACAATTGCTTCAACCTTCTTAACTCTTTTCCTTGATTGTATTGTGCTTTCAATTGTTTTTGCACTACCAAATACTTTCTCTTCTGGTTCCTTAGGAGCTTCAAGGAGGGCTTTTGCATAAGTTTCTATGATGTTATCATCTATTTCATAGCCCATTTCAGTTACCCAAATAGTTCAAGGGACAACTGCTTCCATCCAAATTACATCTTTCTTGATCACAAAACATATTTCAATTTGATACTTGTCCACAATATCTTGTGATAGCCTTACTCTAGTTTTCATTCGAGCCTTTAGTGCTTGAAAATTCTCATTTATGTTTTTCTCTCTGTTCTCTCCCATATTGTTCAATAGATCTAACAGTTGTTTTCCTACCAGTATATCAAATCCAATATCTCTAACACCAATACCGGGTACTTGTTTAGTTATGTATAGCATCAGACAAACAAGTAAGTTTCCAAATCTAAATATCCCTTTCTTATCTCTTTTGATCTTTCCCAAATTGTCTATCAACTCATCTTTAAGCCATTCACATATATTTATCTTGCATTATCATTGACCATATAATAGGCACTCTTGATACATAGGCTAGAAGCTGAGTTTAACCTATTTGCATGTTTAGTTTTATAACCTAAGATCATACTGATAAATCTAACATTTATATCCTTCACATCATTTACCCTTAGAGATCTCTTGTCAAATGTTGCACCAGTAAGGTTTGTCACTATGTCATTTGAGACCTTCTTTGTTTTGTCTGGTTTGTTACCAGTGGAGGGTAACCTTGTTACAACTTTTACTGCTTCTTTTGTGATTTTATGAATAGAGTCTAACCAAAAAAATTCACCATGTACTCTGCTTAACACAATCCTAATGATATCCTTGGGAAAATCCGGGATACTAAGAATTTTAGTGAAACCTAAGGTTTCTACTATATTATGTTCAGGTTTGACATTTCCAGATTCATCACAAATCATAGTCTTATACACATTTTTATCTCATCATCACCTAGTTCATCAATATGACAATGTGTATACATCCTAGGGTCTTCAACATATACTACTCCTTTAGGAATTTGAGAAAATGCACCTATGCTATCATCTTCTTTGCAATTTTGGGAACTAGTTTGAAAATGGGTCTAGGGTGCTTAATTACCTCAACAACAGTAGGGTTTGCAATAAATTCAGGAGTGGATGAAGATGCCATAGCTATAAATATGTCAAGCTTCCCTAGGGATGAATGATTTGATGGATTACTTCACTTCTTCACTTAGAGTGCCTTCACTCGAGAATTTTCGCGCTCTCGAATATTTGAATGTTCGGTGAATGAGAAAGGAGCCAAAACACTTTCTTTATAATGTTATTTTTGCCAGCTACCACATTTAATGCTTGTCGGTTAAGTCACAACTTAACTCATCTATCAGTATAGAAGTAATTTCAACTTCTTACCATCAACCGAGGGAATAATAGCATGTTTTTAATTTTATTGCTAAACCCCCAAAAGAATTTTCTTCAGTTAGATGAAGAGTCTGCTGCCGGTGGAGTATTCCCATAAAAATTTTGATCTGACTTTCCAATCCATTGTTTTGAGAATTCTTGCTTTACCTCTTCAACTTTTTCTTTACCTTTTAACCTAGGACCTTTGTTATTTGCTGGTGAGGACTTTCTTCTACAAAATTTTGCAGTATGTCCAATCTTGTTACAGGCATAACAAGTCACATTGTTCTTATGAATAGCTTTCTCATATCCTATGTCGATATGTGTTCTGCATTGATTAGATAAGTGCCCAAATCTTCCACAAGCATAGCATCTTACATTCATTCTACAATTTTCTGAATTATGACCAACTTTGTTGCATTTAGAACATTGACTGGTGGGTGTATTAGTGTTCTAATAATTTCTAGATCTACACTGATTTTCTTTATGACCATACTTGTTACAGTAAAAGCATTTGGCATTAAATCTGTAAGTAGTAGGCTGTCTTACTGGTTCGTTATGATCATGATTGTTTGCAGTACCGGAGCTTTCACCAACTTCAAAGCCAAGGTCATTTGTATCACCATTAGGTTTCTGATTCTTTAGCATGTCACTAAGATCTTCTAAACTTTTCTTGAATTTCTCCTTATGTTGACTTGCAGCAGTCAGTTCATTCTCCAAGATTCCTTTCTATCTCATGAGTTCAGTTCTATCATTTTGTGTGTGCATAAGATCTGTTTTCAACATATCATTTTCCTGACTAAGTCTTGTGTTTTCATTTCCAACATCATTTAGTCTTCTAACCAAGTCTTATTCATTCTTTTTTCTATCTTCAATTCCTTTACAGAATCACATAGTCATATCTTGCATCTCATTCTTTGTTGTACTGATTTCTTGTCTTAGCTTGTTTACCAGATCATTAAGAGTTTCCTTTTCATTTTCCTCATTCTGCATCTTTTCACCAATTTCTCTCCTCTTGTTCCTTGCAATGGTAAAATTCTCTTGAAGTTCTTGAATAATATCCTGAGAAGCTTTCAAATCATCCTCAAGTTTGATATTCTTCACCTTTTCTGCATCATAGTCTACAAGAGTTGTTTCCAATTGCTTTCTCAAGTTTTCCATCTCTACCAATGACAAGATCTTCCTCAAGTTGTTAGGCTTCTTAAAATAGAGGACCAAGCTCTGATACCAGTTCTTAGGATTCCCAGAGATATTGAGAGGGGGGGTGAATCAGTATCTAACCAATTAATAAATTTACTTGACTTAAAACATGAAAATCATATTAAAACTGTGAACCGGTAAACCAAAAATAATGTTGTAAACAAGAAGAAAAAAAACCACATGAGAAGCACACCATAACACAGTATTTTAACGAGGAAACCCAGTGTGGGAAAAACCTCGGTCGGATTTGTGACCCGCAATATTTGTTTATAGGCCAATAAGGGAATATTACTCTTACAATAGGGCCCTCCACATGCAAGAAGGCCAAGTTCCTAGAGCTCACTACTCAATTACAAAAGAAGTCACATTGACTTACAAAACTGGATTATACTAATCCAATGTCTTGTACTACTTTAGATTAGCATCTGCTATGCTAGTTTTAGTACCAGTTTAAGCTCTGCTATATACATAAACCCTTAACCAGTGATTCACATATTAGGTCTGCATAATCTCACATATCTCCTTATTACAAAATGATCTACAATGATCTCATACATATATGAGTCATATTACAACTTGCCATGTTGGCTTACAATGATTTTTCAATTAATTACAAAATATATTTTAAACAAAATTCCTATCGGCCAGGATGTCGGTATCCTTCCTTTCACTACCGGTGTTCTATGTGCTAGTGTAGAGTTTCTCGTTGCTGGTGTCGGTATTTTGTCATTGCTGGTATCATATGATTGCATGGTTGCCATCAATGACAAAACCTTCAATCACCTACAATTTCTCATTGGAGTGTGCATTTTCCAACATGCACATGAGTTAAAACACACTGCCTAGAGCTCACTGCTCAAATACAATAAGGGATACAACCCTGAGGAAAGCACACTGTCTTACAAAGATCAGACAAGAATCCAAATTACATGAACTAAAAGAATAGTATCTCCGAATGGCTGATTATAGTTCCGGTTAAGCACACATACTCAAACTCTACTCTTCATACTTTTGCACACTCTTTCACACTTCTTCACTTAACTCCTCTGCTACTAAAAGATCAAAACAATATGCGCACATGCAGATACCTCTCACAAATTAATATTACATATATTTATACAGTTCATCAACCTTAACCTTAAAGTCAGCTTAACTAATAAGACCTAATTAAAAAATTACATCACACGATACATAAATATATAACCAGATCAATACAATTTTTGCAAGGACATAGCATGGACCCAAATCAAATCCTTGAACATGTAATAACATCAAATAATTCACCAAGATCATCCCCAACATGCTACATGGCTGAGTATGTCACATAAAATGAAGAATACCACCACACCAATAAAGTCTTCAATAATGCATACCACAATCAACGTGGACAACCAAAATGCATAGCACACAATCAAAGAACATCAACAAGCAACATGAATTCCACCACAATCATTGCAACAACTCAGATAACAAGACTCAATATTACTACATCACTAGAGCTCAAGAACACCAACTGAAAAACTTAAAGATACACTTGAGAAGGTCCAAATCATGAGGCACTCAATTAGAGGACACTAATGAATGTCCCAAACACTCTCCAAAATGCGCATCTCAATATATAATCATTCTAGAGAAATATGGATCAAATAATAGCTAGAGTTGTGGTATTTCTACAACACTGAACAATGAAAAACCAATCCATATAATAGACCTCATAACTATTGGCAATATGAAGGAATTTATTATGTGTTGCATTGGTTTTTTGTCATTTATGTCAACACTAGCTCTTATGATTGGTTACTGGTAGAAATGTTTGGGTTACTGGTAGATAACTAGTGTTACCGAAAGAAGCGACTAGCAGTTGGATACTACCAAAATGTTTAGATCAATGGAATATATTTGGCTTGATGTTTCTAGAGTACGTTTTGGTTAGTTGGTATTGAATTGATGATCAGATCCTATCATACACTCTAGTAATCCTATACTGATAAGGGTTTAAGGTTTTATCGACAGAGATTTTACTGAGAATCTTTGACAAGATGCATAAGTGGTGTTGGTGCAACTTCTAGATGGAATTCAAGATGTAGAAGGTGATCTTTATTCATGCCTCAACTGATTGGAGACATCACTTGGTGTGGTGAATCTATTTGGGTCCAAGTTATGGACTGGTATCATGTTACGTGTTCTCTACACGTTACTCGGATGATTTATAGATTGGTTAATGTTGTTTTGGTCTAAAGCTAACATGGCATATCATTGTAATGTGGATGTATGTAATGATCTTCTTGTAATATCTTTTAGGTGCCCGACTTAATTGGTTTAGGCCTTAGGGTTTGTATAAATTGATGTAAGATCTCACTATAGATCGGTTGTGGTCACAATGGACATGGAATGAAATATAAAATGCAAATGAGATTTGGTCGATCATAGTTGATCAAATTGGGTTTATGTAAGAGGTCAAAGGCCTTTGGTATTGAGCTTAACTGAGACTATAATTAGGCATGATAGATGCTAGCATTGTCAGTTCATTATTCTAGATTGTTGTCCAATTATATTGAGGTGGTTATAACCTCTCTGTAGTTAGTGAGACTTCTTTGTAATGAGAAGTATGCTCTAGGCAGTGTGCCTTCCTACATGTGTAGGCCCCTTCCTGTATCACATACTTTCTATAGAAATATTATCTAACTGTGGGTAGGCTTCCCACTGTGGTTTTTCCCTTTACTGGGTTTTCTACATATAAATCATGGTGTTATGTGGTATGGTTGCATTGTGTTCATTCTCTATTTCATTCTTAAGTTTTAGTTCTTACTAGTATCTATTTTTGTTATTCTGGTATTCAATGTTAATGTACTTTGGTTAAAGGTTATAAAGTGGTTTGATTGATATAATCTGTTGACAACTGATTCACCCCCCCCAATTTTCCATTGATTATTCTAACAATTGGTATTAGAGATTTGGTCCTCTTTTGCAGAAGCTTAACCGCTTGAGGTAGATCCTATAGCAACTAATACTTCAAATCCACCGGCAACTATTTTCAGAAGAGAAATCCCTAATATTGATGGAACAAACTATGGGATATGGAAACTCATCTTAGATGTCTTGGAAAGGATATACACCTTATGATCTGGCATCTAGGAATCCTGCTCTAGCAGACTTGGACAAAAATATTGAAAATGAATGCAGAGCAAGAGAAGCCCTCTTGTGTGCACTCACTGATCAACAAATCATGGGATTGAGTGATAAATCATCTACAAAGGTTATGTGGGATAAATTGGAAAATTTGAATGAAGGTGACCCTATTGTCAAAATTGCTAAACTTGATGGTTACTGGGTAAGATATGAGAACTTGAAGATGGAAGATAATGAAAGAATTTCTACATTTATGGAAAGAGTAAATGAGATTTTCATGAGAATTCAATGTTGTGGAGGATCTCTAAGTTAAGATGAAATAGTTTCAAAATTTTTGAGAGCCCTACCACTAGCTTACAAAATGAAGGCTACTACAATTAATGAATTGACAACAATGGCAAACACTTTAGTTAACAAAGACATTCTGATTGGGAAATTATCTGCTTTTGAGCTTGTAGAATTTGGACCCTCTAGAGCTGCAAAGATTGAACTTGCTTTTCATGCATCATCATCTACTGGTAAAAGTGATTGGAAAGCCCTAAATGCAAAAGAATTGGAAGATATGAGGAAAGAGGATGAAGAATTTGAGCAACTTAAAGCCTTATTTGCTAGAGGAGTACCTAAAGGACCGATAGGAAGTAAGTATGAAGGACAAGCACCTTTTAAATGTTTTGCATGTAATAAGATTGGTCATTTTGTATCTAGATGTCTTGAAAGGAATGCAAGATTTGAAGAAAGAGTTATAAAATTATTTAAGCCTAATTAGAACAAATATAGATTCAAGAAAAATAAACTATGCTACATAGCAGATGACGAAGGAGTAAGTGATGACTCAGTGGATGAACCGACAAAAGACTTTGCTAGTGGATCCCGCAATGGAAAGGAATGGGTGTTCTATGCTTTAAAGGAAGATGAACTGGAACCGGTTATCAAGAATGAAGAAAAGGCCTGGTAGAAAAAGTTGAAGACAAGGATGAATGGGTAATATATAGTGGATGCTCACATCATATGACTAGAGATAAAAGAAAATTTATTTCCCTACAAGAATACATTGGTGGTCAAGTCAGATTTAAGAATGACAAAGCATATATGATCAAAGGTAGAGGTATTATTTATCTGGATGGTAAGAATAATACTTATAATGTCTACTATGTAGAATGTTTAAAGCATAATATTTTAAGTGTTGGTCAATTTGTCGATAAGGGATTCCAACTTCAGTTCAATGATAGAAAATGCAAAATCATTAATAGAAATGGCTTGGAGATTGCAACTGGTACTCAAACTGGAGGTAATATCATTCACTTGAACACCGGTAATAAGACATGTGTTGGCATTCTACACTCTTATGAGAATGGTTGTATTGTAATTGATGGCAAATTGATTGAAAAACTGATAGGCAACCGACTGGCATTCACTGACATTAAGAATTCTACATACACCGGCAAGCACCAGCACCAGCAGACACTTACACCGGCATTTAGATTACATCGACAACAGTATACCAGCAATAAAGCCGACATGGAATTATCTTTTATTGTAATATAATTATCTTTTTGTAAGATGACTTGGTATTTTGTAAAAGACTCATATATGTATGAAGTCTTGTAGGTAATTTTGGTAAGTGATGTGTGTGATGAAAGAGGAATGATGTGATGCAAAATTGATAGAAGAATTTTGTATAAGGATAGAAAGGTTTTGGTTATAGATTGAGCTTAAACCGGTACTAAACCTGGCAGAGTTGATGCTGATTTGAGTAGTACATTGTATTGGATTTAATCATCCATTTTGTAAGTCAGTGAGACTTCTATTTTGTAGTTGAGTAGTGAACTCTAGGCTGTTAGCCTTCCTGCATGTGCAGGCCCCTCATATAAGTAATATTTATTCATTGGCCAGTGAGTGAATATTGGGGGTCACAAATCCCACTAAGGTTTTTCCCACACTAGCTTTCCTCATTAAATATCTTGTGTTATGGTGTGCTCTCTATGTTGTCTCTATTATTCTTATTTGCTGCATTAATTCTTATTTATCGGTACACTGTTTGGGGATGCAAAGTTTTAAATAAGTATAAATATTCTGTTAACTAGTTATACGCTGATTCACCCCCCCCCCCCTCAGTGTCTTTGGGACTATCATTAATTCTAACAATTGGTATCAGAGCTTGGTCCTCTATTTTCAAAATCCTAACAACTTGAGGAAGATTCAGACACCGGTACAAATGGAGAACTTAAGGAAACAATTGGAAGGAGCACTTGAAGATTTTGATGTAGAGAAATTAAAGAATATCAAACTTGAAGATGATCTAAGGACTCCACAAGAATTCATTAAAGGACTTCAGGAGAACTTTGCTATAGTACAAAATAAAATAAAAGAACTTCATGAGAAGATACAGAAAGATGATGATGAAAAAGAAACTCTTAGAGAACTTGCAAACAAGTTGAGACAAGAAAACAATAATATGAAGAATGAAATGAAAGATATGACTATGAGGTTATGTAAAGATATTGAAGATGATAATACAATGATGAATGAGTAGTACACAACCGATATGGAGAGGGGGGGGGGTGAATTAGTACAGACAAAAACACACTCTTGAACTGGTTTATCTGCAGACATTGTGCATTGACAGACAAATAGTAGCATAGGTCCTAAAACCGAGTATAATCGGCAAAAACCCAGAATAACTGAGACAAGCATAAACTAGTTAATACCTATCTTCTCATATGCTCTAACACTTTATTTCCATTTCACCCTAATACATGAACAAGTCATCTACCATCAAAGATATACATATGAGCAATTAGATCAACATGATTCACCACTTGATAGAAAACAACAGAGCATCACATGGTGAAAACATCACACATGACACACATATTTTTCACGTGGAAACCCAATAGGGAAAAACCATGGTGGGGATGAAAACCCACAAGCTTGTTTTTGAACTCTTTATAAGTCCGCTCTGTTAGGAGCCTTGTCTGATTAAAGATTGATACAATAGATTCTGTTAGGAACCAATCCTGTTAGGGATCACCTAGTTAAGGGATGGCAAGAATACCTGGTTAAGGGTTAAACCCTATTAAAGGTTACCTTATTAGAGGATTTCAAGAACTCAATTGTTTTGAGTCACCCTGTTAAAGGATTTACAAGTTGGTTAAAGCTATCCTGTTAAGGTTTTTTCCAACTGTTGAGGTGGTTAGAGATCAACAGGTAGTACAATGATCTGGTAACAGCACTCAATGCCAATGCAGATCCACTTAAGATCCTCTTTACCTTTTGCACTTACACTCTACATGTATCACTTCTCTCCTTTTGGTCTGGTAAGAATCACGTATCCCTTCTCTTGGATACGCACACACAACTTTTGCCAACAACCTTAGAAAGAGACACAACATCAACCTTATAGGAAAATAGATAGGTCGGTAGCATAAACCCTAAACCCTAAACCTGTTAGGTTAAGGAATTCAAATGGTTCAATCCTTACCATTGAGCACATTGCATTAAATGCAACAGTCTTGATCCAATCTCCAGACATTCTCCATCGCCCATTTCCACCGATTTCATGGTGGCTGTTAACCCATCACACATTATCACTGTTTTACGGACTTTGCACATTCCCAAGGTAGATAGGAACAATCTCCTTCATGCAAGATCCTTCACGCACACAAGGCTTATAGTACGATCTGTTCTTTGTTACCATGCTAACTCATCACACAATGTCACCAATTGAGCCACACAGGCTTGAAGCACTTCAACCAGAAACCCTGAAGTGGAGACTACCAACCGGTAGTCATACAATGCTTCCATGTGTCGGCTCCCATTACCATATGTCGGTTTACCTTGAACAAACATACCACTTCAGTTTGGCATAAATGCTGGTTCATAGTGTTATACCAGTTCTCACATATGTCGGTTCTCACCTCTTTAGCATATTGACATCAATGACAACATACAATGTTATTATGTCCTCATACCAGTTCACATAATGCCAACAATCTCCCCCTTTGTCATTGATGGTAATATATGAAGATATCTCTCCGCTTCACATCTTCTCCCCCAATTTCTGTAGATATCTTCTCTGCTTCACATTTTTTCCCCCTTTGACAACAATGCCAAAGTGGAGGCACAAGCTTCCCTGTTCCATTATGCTACTCCCCCTGAGGATTATCATCCTTCAACACATCAATCCTGAAGAAAAATTTGACTATGCAATACCTGACTGATGTGGAGCATATAATTTTAGTTTACCTCCTGAAGGGGAAACACCCCTAATTCACCCCTTAAGTACATAAATGTAGCCTTTGGGAGAGGCTTGGTGAATATGTCTGCTATTTGCTCCTGACTAGAAACATATTCTAGTGCAATCTCTTTGTTCTAAACCTTTTCCCTCAAGAAATGATACTTAAGCTCAAAGTGCTTGGTTCTAGAATGTAAAACCGGATTCTTGGAGATATTAATTGCACTAGTATTGTCACAAAATATACTTACCGGTTTAGATATAGGAACTTTGAAGCCATTTAATACATGCTTCATCCAAATTGTCTGAGTGTAGTTCATGAAAGCTGCAACATACTCTGCTTCCACTGTAGATTGAGAGATACAACTTTGCTTCTTACTCATCCATGAGACTAGTCTACCACCGAGAAAGAATAAACCACCGGTTGTGCTTTTTCAATCATCTATATTGCCTACCCAATCAACATCTATGTATACTTTCAAGTCAAAATCCTTGCTATAAGGATACCACAATCCATAGTCAATAGTTCCCTTCAGATACCTAAGAATCCGCTTGACTGCAACCAAGTGAGATTCTCTTGGGCTTTTCTGGAATCTTGCAGTAATGCCAACTGCATGTGCAATATCCAGTCTACTATGCATTACATAATGCAACTTACCAATTATTGATTAGTATTCCTTCTCATCAACCAATTCTGAGTCATCTTCTTTGGATAGTTTACAACCGGTCACCATCAGAGTACCAACCGGTTTACTATCTTCCATGCCAAAGGTCTTCAACACCTCTTTGACACACTTGGACTGAGTGATAAAGATTCCATCCTTTATTTGCTGGATCTGTAGTCCAATGAAGAATTTAATCTCCCCTATGAGTGACATTTCAAACTCTTTCTTCATCTCATCTGCAAACTCATGACTCATCTTGTCATCTCCACCAAAGATAATGTCATCAACAAATACCTCACAGATCAGAATCTGATCTCCTTCAAACTTCAAGTAGATATTACTATCTTCAATTGTTCTCTCAAATCCAATCTTCACAAGATGGGAATGCAGACATTCATACCCTGCTCTAGGTGCCTGCTTTAGTCCATATAAGGCTTTATGTAGCCTACATACCATGTCAATGTCTCTAGATAGGGCAAACCCATCTGGTTGCTCAATATACACCTCCTCTTCAAGTACACCATTTAGGAATGCAGATTTTACATCCATTTGCTATACTTTGAAGCCTTTAAAAGCTGCATATGCAAGAAGCATACAAACTCCTTCCAATCTAGCT